>NC_090701.1:27947018-28247018 GCF_040954835.1 Lepisosteus oculatus | reverse complement strand
CTTAGTTGGTTCACTGTGTGGAACTTCTCAAAGCTCCTACTAATGCTGTCTGTGAGCAGAGAGTTGCATAATATTGAGAATAGCCTGCTGGCCTTGTAAGTGAAAATAGACTAGTGGAATGATTGATTTCACATTTCTTTAAGAAAACTGTAAAGAAAAAGAGTGCTGTCAGGCTTCTGGTACTGGTTATGCCATAGTCTATTTATGGATATACAGTACACTGCCCTCCATAAGTATTGGAATAGTAAAATCAAAATTGCTCTTTTAGCTGTATACTCAAGAAACTTGGATTTGAGATGAAAAGTACAAATGCAAAAATACAGAATGTCATCTTTCTCAGTATTTCTGTGTTTGTACGTTGTACTATTTTAGTATAATAGTATGTTTTTGTGTTCAATTCCCCCAATTCAAATGAGCATAAGTATACAGCAAAAATTACAATTTTATCTATATTGTCCCAATACATATGGAGGACACTGTATATACAGTGCCTTGAAAAATTATTCACCACCCTCCAGAGTTTCCACATTTTGTTGTCATCTAAGCTCACAATCATGACCCTGTAGGAATAAAAGTTGCTGAACAAAAATCTTGAATCTTGCATGCCAATTACTGTAGAATTAAGTCAGACTATAAAACCTGTCACAAGACAAAAATTTGAACTTTTTGGACTAAAAGAAAGTTTTTACAAGTCCATCACAACACACCAAGCAAGGTGGTTGCAGCATCATGTTACACGGGATGCATCTCACTAGTAGGGACTAAGTAGAGATAAGAAGCTACTGGAACCAAATTAAGACTGACTAAAATACATCTGAATCCCGAAAGAAAACCTGCTTGAGTCACCAAAGAAAATAAGACTGAATTGAACATTTACAGTTTATTTCAGAACTATAATGATCCAAAGCACAAGGGTATAGCCACATTGTAGTGGTTTGGCAAGAAGAGAATGTTCTGCAGGGGGCTAGTCAAAGTCCTGAATTGAATAGAAAATTTAGGTTTAGACTTGAAGAATGCAAGGTATCACTTATTCTCAACAAACCTGTCAGAGCTGAAGGAAATTGTGTAGGTACAAAGTACAACATTCTATCATTCCACTGTGCAAAGCTGGTAGAGACCTTATCCAAAATATTGAGATTAATAGATGCTAAAGGTGTTTCCACAAATTCACGTACTGTATTTTGAATTCCATATTTTTAGGAAATTTTGTAACTTTTAGGGTGACACAGTGGTTAGCATTGCCACCTCGCAGCTCTAGAGTCCTTGGTTTAATTCTGGACCTGGGGTGCCATCTGTGTGGTGTCTGTATTGTCTCCCAATGTTCGTGTGGGTTTTCTCTGGGTGCTCTAATTTCCTCCCACAGTCAAAAGGCATACTGTGCTGGTTGGTTAATTGACTTCTTGGAAAAAGGGCCCAGGTGTGAGTGTGTGTCTGTGTCTGTGTGCAGCCTTCAATGGACTGGTGTTCCATCCAGGGAGTATCCTGCCTTGCACCATTGTTTGTCTGTCTCTTGAAATAAAGGTAATTGATTAAAATCTGAGATTATTGACAAGCAGCAAATATTATTGCTAGGTCCTACAGTGTATCAGATTGTGGTATATCAGGTGGCATGAATGTTGATACTTTTTTGTGCTACAGTACATGTTAAATTGTTTACAAGGAGTACAGTAGGTGTAATTTCAAAATGCAACCCACAGCAGCGTATTTGCCAGAGTGGTTTCAGTGGCATTAAGTGGAATTGAGAGCACATGTTTACCCCAAACAGGACACCAGTGCCGGGTATACCTCCTGCCATGCTGTTACCCATTGAAGCTTTTACCCATGCTGTTACCCATTGCTTGAAGTATTTCACTGAAGAATACAAGATCAACGGGCAAAGCAGGGTGTTGAACCCACACCCCACAAGTCCTGAGTCCAGACACTTATCGTCTATGATATGCTACCCTATAGGAGTTGAAAACAAGTAAAAATATTGCAAGAGAAAAAAATCACTATAAGTCTTCTACTGCCATGCAAAAATATCACTGAATATAGTACCGGCACTGTAGATCAGACATACAATATTCTGCCCTGGTCCTGGAGGGTCACTGTGTCAGCAGGTTTTAATTCAAGCCCAGATCTAAAAAAGCTACAGTAAACCAGCTGGATAGTGAGTTAATTGGACAAATTAAACAGGTTTTCAGATGTTGTTGCATAAAGATGCCTACAAAACCCGCAGACACACTAGTCCATTTAGGATGGATACATTTAGGATCAGGACTGAACTTTTCAGCTGTAGATGATACCCTATGTTATACAGTATGTGATTATTTCAGACGAAACGCATAATTATTGTTCAGATATTTACTGCGTATATAAGAATACAGAAAATATTACTAATGTAATACAATGACAACATTATTGATAGAATTATAGCGTACAGCAGGGAGTGCATTTAATGGCAGTAGACTGTCTACTTGAGAGCTTTCCAAAAAATTAAAACCTGCTGGTGTAATGATGACACCAATGAGTGCAATCACTTGAAAATGTCTTCCACTACCAGCAATTCTTTCTCAAAAGTAAAGTAATTAATCCCCACTGGAATGAAAAGGATAAGTTTCTCTATCCCAGGTACTGAGCTCACAAAGCTCCTATTCCAGGGTCACTGGCTTCAGCTGTGGTCCTGAAGGGTCCTGAGGGAAGTTGAAAATCAGGATGGATTAAAGGGATCATGACAATTTTGGTTTCAAAACCATTGTACTACCCTTCTTTATAGTGGAATCAATGAAGCTAGTAACTGTGCAAAACCAGGGATTGATCTATAGTATTGTCCTCCTGAGCTCCAGCAATGAAGATATAACAAGAAAAAAACTATAGTTTCCAAACAGATAGCTTACAAGTCATTTTTCATCAAGTACTGGTAGTAATATAGAGCTAAGCAAATTGTATTTGATACGGTCACAACTACTAATTCTGCACAATACTAATTCTGTTAGTTATCATCACCACAGAAATGGAGCTATGGGACATTAGTACAGTAGATTGCTTAGAGCATGGACTGATTAGCACCATACAGTAAAGAAACAATCAATTTAGATTTTTAATTGATTCAGAGCGAGCAACCTAGTCTGTAATGAATACCCCTGGAAGTTTGGATTCAGAAAGCAGTCATATTTTGTTTGTGTTTTGTCACCTTTCCACTGAAGTTTATGATCGCAGGTTGATCAATTAGAAGAACAAAACCCAAATGCAGTTTGTAGCAACCATACTCTACAGTTTTAGCAAAAATGCCATAAAGCCAAAGTGATCTAATAATGCATTTTCTGACTGGAATTGCTATCATCAAGCAATTGTTTAATAAATTCTTTAAAGACAAAAGATGTCCAAAAATAAAAAAGAGCAGGAATAAGTCCCTCCGCTATGTTACTTTCTCCTTAATCACACAGCCAGGGGTTTCAAGTGCTAATGTTTGGGATGTTTGTATGGGAAAGCCCTTTAATAGTAAGTTTTTTCTCTTTGTGGATGTTCTCTGATATTCACAGCTCAATTGGATTAGTTTTTTCAGCAGGTCAAATGATGTAAACTCTTTTCTTATACCGACTCAGTAATTATATGCAGGGGTATCCTATTGTCTTTTTGGTGACAACTATTTATTTTGTTCTAAGCGTGCTTGTTTGAAAACTGAGCATCATAGATTCTCGTTTCTCATATCAAGGTTACCTTTGTATTCACCACATAAGTGGAAATAAAGCTTTGGGTCATAATCCACGCTGAGGATTTAATTAACACTATAAGAAGCAGGACACTCGGATCAGGTTGTATCCTGCTCCCGGTGGCTTCAGCCCAGTGGGAATCTTTTCACACTAGTCCAGTGAAAAAAGATTGAGCAAACAGCTGTCTGCTTTTAGGAGCTCCAAGCACACCATCCAGGATTCACCCACTGAGTTACCCTGGGTAACAAAAGCCAAATAGCCTCCCCGAAACCTTCCTGTTGCTCTGGGAGGGCAGAACTAGCTGATAGAAAACTCGGACCTTGAATAAAGCAAAGTTATCTTGGCGGACAAACTCAACTCTTGTTGAGAGCTGCTGGGCCCTCCAGTTTTTTTAAAACTAAATTAGTTGATCTACTTATCGACTCAAATGTGGATCTTTTCCATGCCCTCATAAATTAATAACGGCCATGTTTGATTCAAAGTAGCTATAGTAAACCTTTATCCTGCACGACCATGAAATGCACATTACCAGCAAATCAAACATACAGTATAGGCCAATAAAATCACAAAATTCATCAGAGTACAAGAATAAATGCCACAAGAATCTGAGGTCACTTGGACATCCACTTTGTGCCACTTCTGAACATATACAACAGAGGGGCCGTCTCATAAGATAAGAAAATCCTTTCATTCCTGAAAAGTCAGTTTGTGTTGTTACCTCAACATTAGACATGTAAAGAAAGACAATAATGAAAGGCAATTGTGATGTTTTGAATGAGGTGTTTTTTTAGGGAAATATATGAGATGCTTTCTTTTAGAGTGGAATGTTCTATTGCACAAGAAAAAAATGTCTCCTGAGACACAGGAGTTCTAAAGAACCTCTGGAGAAAAGCCACAAAAATCCACCTGTACTTCTTGAGATGGGTCAATTCAACTGCTAACAAACAGGTGTTTGGTGCAGACCTTATTAAATAGAAACAAACAAAACATGAGCATACCTGTTGCAGATAATTTATGGAAGCAGCAGACAGGGAAGATAAATAGACTTACAAATTGCACTGTCTTGTATATTTAAGTTGCAGCTAAATTGCATCTACCTACATCATGGGACAAAACCCTGCTCAGGGTTCAAAGACATAGCAACTGAACAGCTGCCAGTTGTCATCTATGTTGTCAACTTCTGGTCTGGAGGACACCAGGTTCCTCTCTCCCTCCCAAACATGCAATTATTCAGACCAGATGAGAACTAATTACCAGGACATCCTGGTATTTCAGCTAACAGTTATTTTCAGAAAAATATGAAACACAAAATACAATCACATTGTTATTGACAGGGACGTTTATTCGTAATTTTAATGTCTATGAGTGACATAGAAGTGGAAGTCCCCATTGAAGAGTCTCTTTAAGTGATAATAATACATTTTGCTTTATTAACTGTGATTAAGGAAATAGGTGTTTAGTGTCTGGTAACCACGTTTTAGAAATACATTTTAATTGTTTTGGTGTTTATCTGTTAGCTTTACAGTAAAAAAATTGCATTGTAGTGGGATGTTGATAACAAAAACTGTGACACTACCAGTTTGAAGTAAGGAGAAAATAGTAAATAGTAAATTGTAAAATAGTAAATAGTAGATTGTAAAATAGTAAGTAACCACTAAAGGGAGACGTAGAGTCACTTAGTTTACAGAATATCTTCTGTTTTATCTACACTATTTTAATTAGAGTCTGTAAAAAGGATTAACCTTATAGAACTGGAATCTAAATCATGTGGTAATGAAAGCAATTTCTTCTGCCCTGCTACCAGAGCTGTGCTCTACCAAAAGTGGTAGAACATACTCAGACATGTTAGTGACCATGTTACTATTTAACATGGTGACACTTAGAAACATGTAACATAACATGCATTTAAGAAAAGAATGCACAAGATGAAACCATGTGGATATTACATCAGGATGCCAAACCCTTTTGCAGGTATGTCGATGAGTTTGGATTAAACAGTAGCTTTCTCACACTTTACACATTTTATGTAATCTACATGCAATATTTTATTTAGCTTTAATATGTGTGTTTGATAATTCAACTCACACACAGTACTTTTTTTCATAATCGGACTCAAACATGGTTCTGATGTTTGTAATTAGTTTCTACTTTTCCTTGCATTTATAAACAGCTCTTAGAACATGTAATGTGAAAGGATTCCTTATTTGGAAACCCTACAGTAATATTAAGATAAAAAAAAAATATGTGAAATTTCAGACTTTGCCAGATTGATAAAACCCAGACTTGGCAAGACATCACTCTAGACAGAGTACAGATCCAGGGTAAAAATACATGCTCTTGCATATTGAAATCTGGTAAAGCTATTGAAAATCAGATGCTACCAAAACACACTTCAAATTTGCCCAGCTGCTACAATAATTTGATGTGCCTCTTCATATCTGGTAAACATGCATCTCAAATTGTATCTAATAAAAACCCATTTGGCCAATTAAAACAATTCTTCTCCAACTGCAAATTGTTTCTGCTGAGAAATGATTTGTTCAATGAAAACATAAATACTACCACTCTAGGGCAATCAATTTTGGCAATCAAATGTAAACTCTGACTTCATCTCTGGATCAATATACTGTAATTCAAAATTAGGGAAAATGTTTCCCTGTAAATTTTGTGCAATTCCAAGGTTTCAAATTTTCTTGGAAACCACTGTAAGCACCTAATCTTAAAATGGACAGTTTCCAAACTAACACACTTAAAATGTGTGAATCATTATTTGCTTTGATAATGTGGTGAAACAAGATGGCTTACAAAAATCTATTAAAGTTAAGTAGCTAAAAATGGCTAGCTTAATTTTGAAGTCAGCAATATGCTTTTCTAACATTTGTTTATAAAGATATTTCTCTCTAAACGTTGTACTGGTTTGAAAATTAACTCACAATAACTGAATCAAGTAATTGTCATCCCTGGAAAATAATCTGAAATTTTATCCATACTTGGATAGAGATAACAACTTTTCCACTGGCAAGGGTTATTACTGTGATTAGATTGTTGAAGCGTTAAGAGTATTAAAAGTCTGTTTCTGTTGCCCTGAATAGACAATATCCTAGGCACACACAATTTCCTCTTTTCAAGCCTTAGGAATTGTGTCTGAGATGTGCTGATATTTAATCTGATATTTAAAATCAATGTAATCACTCAGTGAATGATTGGCCACTACTATGAAGGCAGATTGATTCACATACTATGTAATTTATTGTTGTTTTTGTTATGGATTGTACATTTGATATTGTATGAAAAAATGGCATATGCTATGCTTTTAAAACATGAGCAGATTGCTTTTTATTTTCCAGTATTTTGTCTAATTTGCCTTAGCAGCCGTAAAAGCATTTTGTCAATTTACTGTTTCAATTTCTAATCGTTCTAGTAAATTCAAAAGAATTACATCACTACACCAGCCTACCCAGACAATTGATTGCTGGATTTGTTCATGATATGTCCTTGTTCAAAACAGCTCATTCTGTTTTTGAGTACCTTTTTGAAAAAAAGTTTTATATACAGTATATTTCATTTCTTCATTGTGCTGCTTAGACTGTTTAGGACTTAGTAATACTCTTGTTTTATCAGGCTTTAGACATGAACATTCCATTTATTTAGATTAAACACAAAATAAAGGCATATAAGGTATTAATAAGAAAGTTTATTGATTCATTGATTTATTGATATAATGTTCACTTTTCTGGATCCACAGTATAACCAAGGAAATTGAAAGGACTGTAGTACATATGACAAGAGACAGAATATTAAGTACAGGATTAGTTACAACATTCCTGTCTGATGTTTAATATATATATAGATTGTACTTGGGGGTCACAGACTTTCCTGGGTTTGTAACCTCTATACAAAGACAGATATAGTCAGATAACAAGATCTCTCCCTCTGTAGCCTTTTTTGTTGTTTCTGTGCTGTTTGTCATTATACTGTATGTGTATGATATACACTCTATCTCACATGTCTATGCTGTTTCTGTGACACCAGTATAAAAAGATTTGAAACTGGATGGATGAAAAAACAGCACAGTTTTTGCTATTCATAAATCCAGGCTATGAGGCAGAAAAATTACAGTATTTAGCAGTATTTATAAGTGCTTTTTAATTTCCTTTTAAGTACAGTAAAGTCGGCAGAATTCTTAAATTAAATGTAATGCTTTTTCAGTATTTTACAGGCACATACATATTTTAAACAGTACAGTACATCTTAAAACCACAAAACCACATACTGCATTCCCAACCAAAGACTTAATGTCTATTTTATTCAAGCTTCTTTTTATGAAAAACTGTTGTAATCTATATATTTAGAGTTTGCAAAAAATTAACTGCTTAAGTCAGATCAACACTGTGTGTCCAGGATTCTGCATGAGAAGAAAGGATCAGACAGACACAGTGATTTGATCGACAGTTTTGACAGGATGGAACAATCTTACACAGCCTCAGTTTATCAACTCCTACCAGGGTCATTTTAAGCAATCAGGACCTTCAGGAACACCCAAGGGTCTTCTGTCAAAGTCCATGTGGTCCATGGAAAAATAATTTAGCCCCCATACTGGAGGTGATATAATTAATATCTCACACGATTGTCACTTCTGTTTTTGTTACCAGACCCACTTTGACATATATTATTCTGGGTGACTTAAATTTTAATCATCCTTTTCTATATTCAATAACAATACTCTGTAATTGGATCGGCCTAGAGGTTAAGGGAGGGGCTTTATTGAAAATGAGAGTTTCAAAATTGTTCCCCATCCAGAGAACAAGCCTGACAACCCCTGAGTTAGATGATTGTGGTATCTATCATGCCTTGGATCTGCTGAAGCTACTCAGTCACTGAGGTAGGTGCCGTTGTAATGGAAGGGTTTATCAGAAACGCAGTGGCCCACGACCTCAGGAGTCCAACGCTGCACAGCAACGCTCTTCCCACGTGGTCGAACAATGATGGTGTTACGTGAGGCCAGCGACGGGTCCTCATCAAAGAAGTTAAAGGGACGCAAGAAGAAACCCACTGCATTGCCGGGGGTGGCCGTGTTGGGGATATCCTCCGAATGAGGGATATGCAGGAAGCCCACTGTCACCCAGGCAACCAGGTCCTGAAGAGAAAGAAGGAAGGGTCACTGAGTCATTGTGATACAACTGTGTAATGGTGAGCTGAATAATTCATTTTGTGTTATTAGAAAACAAACCATTCAGCATGCCGAGTCAAGATCAAAGTCCTGTTCGGCTCTGAAAGATCAATCTACCAAAACCCATCTAATGAATTTATTTCAGGTATTAACATTCAGTATCAAAAGGACAATGTTATTATGGAAGTATGAAGTTGTATTTATCAGTATTTAATGTGATAAAAGACTGCCAATTCTAAGTTTTCCTTTGCATTTTCACTTCACATTCCCACCACAGTGGGTGTTTTCCGGGATTTCAGTTTGTAAAGTTTACCGTGTTCTCAATATTCTCGTTATTGCGGATATAATCCTCGAAGGAAACCACAGGCTCCCATGGGTCATTCTGAGTGTAGATGCTGCTGCTAGTCAACTCGCTGTCCTTGTGCCGGGTCACTGCTAATGGATACCTATCCCATAGGAATGAGAGAAGATATGGTTAGGGCTGCTCTCCAAAAAGCAAAACTGCTGTACATTATACATCATGCTCTCCACAAAGAAAAACTGCTGTACATCATTGTAGTAACCAGTGTACAAGGTGTTTTTGACTATTTTGAAAATATGGTAAACTGTAGCAAAGGACACGGAAAAGCTTAAAAATCAAATCAATGTGAGATTCAAGTAAACAAACTAGAAGCGTTAATAAAAGGGAGATGGAGACAGATAGAGAAAGCAGCAGTCAGAGGAATTCCAAGAGTGCTGATATTTGCCAGAACATTTAAATTGAGGGTAATGCTGGTAAAATGCTGGTAAATTGGAGCCATGCCAAACATGCTGTACTGCACTTTAGTAAGGCCAGGAGCTATGATAAAATGTTTTTCTTTTTGCTTACACATTAGACAAAGATCAACTGGACTTTGGAAGCAGGCAGGATTATCAGATCTTGCTGAAGTCCAAATTCACGATTATTTGCTTATGATTATGACATGTGAAGGACAGTAAGGACATTGCCCTGAGCAATTTGTTTGTATCAAAATGACTTGCACTGTTGCTTTCAGTCAACTGTATAGAGTGACAGCTTGTGAATTCTTAATTTACTTTTATAGAAAAGTAGGAGACAAGAATAGCACTAGTGTCAACATACGTATGGACAAAGTGTATTCGTGATTTTTAAAATCATCTAATTTCATTCATCACAATTGGTTCTCTATGTCCCCTGCTCAAAACAGCAAAATGAACTTTGAATGTTTTTTTCTTTCAGGGGAACTGATTTGAGGCAGTGCAGTTTAAAATGTTGTGTTACCCAGCCTTCCCAAAACATGCTACCAAGTTAGGAATTAGTAGCAAGGGCTTGCACTTGAGGGCATGGGACACACTGAGTATTCTGACCTCTTTGTTGGTTACAGGGCTCTAGCTGTGCCTCTGGGCTGAAGACCAGCCCTCTTCTAGTTCTGTATAGGCTGTACCTGGACCAGCTGACACCATTCTCTTCGCGCCAGCCTCGTGGAAGCACGCTGTGAGCATGAGAGTTGTACTGGATGCGATAGCCTTTCTTGTGGCCCCACTTGTTGCTCCTGTTGGGGTTGTAGAAGTGCAGGTAGCGGGGGAAGCTCTTGCCGAAGCGGAAAGCGGCGCTGCGCTCGGTGCGATGCTGGGTGCGGTGCAGGCGTGATTGCACAATGGTGTGCTCAGGGCTCCAGGGGTTGGTGATGTTCTCGTACTTCACATGCAGAGACTCGAAGCTGTTCTCCCGGCCTGGTTAAGGAGACAGATTCAATAGGATCAAACCATTGGCATTCTACTGCAGTACAATATTTCAGGGGTGTGGAACGGAAGAAGCAAAATTATGATTCATTGTGAAACTTCCTTCGGTCCAAATCATAATGTTTAACTGCTGCAGAACAACAGGGGCAAATGCATGTGTACTCAAGGCCAAGAGTGATTTTCTCTGTCTATAATCCTCTCATGCTAGTGCTGAGAGAGGAGGAGGAGGCATTATGCAAAACTCAGCTCTATTGCTTGGCAAGTAAATAGTGCTTTTCAAGGCTAGAAGGGGCAACTGCAGTTTCAGCTGAAAAGGGCAAGAGCTGGCTAGCCTGTGTGATGGATGAAAATTAAAAGCATTGTTACACACATCTAAGATTAGAATAAACACCAGCAAAAGCAGCCCTAGCAGTAGAGAAGCTTGAAGAGACATTAGTCTTGACTTCCGAAAGCCCTAATCACTACAGAATGTGCCAAGTGGTATGAGGAGCAAAGTTAAGATGAAATACTAACATCCTCACTCAAAAAACAAAAAAGATAAAACCAAGAATGGTTTCATGGCTCTAGATATCATCAACAAATGCAAAAGTGCGCTCCCGTGTCTCAGTTAATGGTTCTGTTTTTACAACACCATTTTCCATTCCAGAGGCAATAAACTCTTATTACTCTTATTACTGTATGTAAATATAGATAAAGTGAAGCTTTAATTGCTAACCTTGCTAAAACTGAATTTGTTTGGATTGTGCAAAATTTGTTTTAATTCTGCCTCTGTCAGATAGTTTGAGGTGCAGCAGAAGGTCTTTTATTCTTCCTGTTAAGGAAACATGAAGAAATGTTAGACCATAAACATACCTCCTATGTCCAAGTCGACCTTATAATTGATGAGGTGGGTGTGCATGTTGCCTAGAACGTAGCTGTACACACGGGTGCCATAATTCAGGCCCTCAGGAGTGAAGAAGGTGGCATGGATGTACCCAGTAGCACTGACTCTAGCCTCCACCACCCCATTCTGGTAGAAATAGAAGTCCCAGATATAGTCATAATTGTAGACTGTAGAGGTAGTTCTGATCACGAGCACATGGTTCTCCAGGCCTCCAAAGAAGTTGTAGCCACCATGAAAGTTGCTGTTGAAGTGTCTTCTCAGAGGCATCCCTGTGGTCATCTCAAAGATGCAGAGGGCATTTTTGTAGCGTAGAGGCTTGTCTGTGTCATAGAAGTGATACAGGTCCAGGAAGGTGGCAATTTCAGGGCAGTCAATGCCTGGAGCAAGTTCATAGTCAGATGTCCCCATTGCCCAGCCAGCATCGATGTACTTTGTCTGCATGGCAGCTGGGGTATTCCCTGCATAGAAAGCAATAGCCTCTTGTAGGCTGACCTCATAGGCCACCCTCTCTCCATTAAACCGCAAATCAAATAGTTGCAGGCCAGCAGAGGAGCGCACCCTGAACGCAAAGGACCAGCCTGCGTATTCCACGAAGTTCCCATCAACGTGGTAGCGTGGACCTTGAGGTTCCACCAGCTTGGGCCCATGTATGTTGGAACGTGTGTTGCTCTGGCCTCGAGGGATATAGGTGGAAAACAGGTCCTCGTCATCATGCTCAGGCAGCTTCAGCTTTTCCAAGCGATTCTTGTCATAGCTGTCCACCAACTCCTCCACACTGTTGAAGTACTGTCCATTATACCACACCTTTTCGACAGCCCACTTAGATGGGTCAAGTGACTGATGGTTTATGAGGACCTCAAATCCTATCGGGTGGATGAAGTAACCTTCCACAAATTTCTGCAACATGATCCAGGTCCTCCTTTCCCCTGAATCCAGTCCACGTGGTGCAATATCTGAGAAGGTTAAGCACCGGTTGCTGCAGTTGTAGAAGGAAAAGCCTGTGCTTTCCAGAAGGAGTGTGTGGGCCTTATTGGTGATCTTGTGCAGCACAGCATTGATGTGTTCATACTCCACTGAAGTGATAGGCCGGGATTCAAATTTAATGGCTCGTTTGCTTTTGAAGGTTTTGAGTGTGTAGGCAGTGGGGTAAGGTAGGGGCCCAACGAGGTATTCTGTGATGTTTGGTTTTGACTGGTCACCAAACTGCACAACTACCCTGGCTTGGCGTGCAGGCTTGGCATGACCACGGTCCAGAGCCTTCAGAGCCTCATTCTTCCTGGGAATATGCAGCTCCACAAGAAGGATACTGTTTTTCTTCAAGGTTTTGCTTTTTGCAGATGAGAGGCTAAGCTCAGGGCAAGACATAAGAAAATCCCGCACTGCTCTAATTTCTCGGGGAGTCAAGTCAGCAAAAATGGAGGCCCCATGACGTGCCCATTCTCTCTGTGCAGGACTTGCATAGGCTGTGACACTCAGTGCAACCAGGACAAGTACGTAGTGGGACAACATTTCTTTTTGGGATCTGCAGAATTAGAGAAGGGACAATGCTATAACAAAACAAAATGGTAAATCCACCATCTAATCAATGCAGCTATTAGTTTTGTAAAGCATACTTCTTACAATCTTCCGTCTGCAGGGTGCAGGCCAAACTGTTCTAAGGGAACTTTTAATTTATTCTCAAGATATTTATATAATGACACTGTGATTTGCCACTATTTGCAACATCATTAAAAATGTTGTGGAACTTTGTGTCAACCTTTCAGAATACACAAGCCTTCATCAGAAGTTCAGCCAATTTGATCTTTCCATTATTAATTTTTCCTGGACAACAATTTTTTATTTATTTTATTTAAGAGCACTTCTTTTCTGTTTTTCCTTTATAAACAAACCATCCATCTTTAATACCATGAATATGACAGTGTTTCGGTAAATGGCTCATTGGCTCAAATAGCAACACTAAAACTCATGGGCCTCAAATTTTAAGGATCTGCAGTGCACAGTTGTCTGCTGCAAGAGATCAACAATTCATATTAATGCCTGAATGCTCAATGGCTTGTATTGTATGTTGCTTAAAGTACCAAACTATGAGCCAAAGAGTGGAGAACTCAGCAAGACCAAGGATAACATTAAATGGTAGGCTTTGCGTCTTAATTTATCTGTTAATGAAGCTGCTAAAAATAAAAGCTGCTAAAAGTTACATTACAAATGCTGAAAATCAGTAAATAGTAGTGAATAAGTTAATTCCTGGGATGACACTTCTGAAAGGTTGCCTTATGAAATATTTCTCATTGTAAAACATTTAAAACCCAGTTTAAACATATCACCTTTTTGCTGTGCATGATGAAAAGTTAAGTTATAAACAACAGTTTTGGGCTTTATATGATTATGTGTTCTCAATTACTTGTTTTGTTTTATAGTTGTGTAACCATTTACTGTATCATCCCTATCTGAACAAAGTGTATATGATTCATAAAATCAATAACATCAGGTCATAATCAGTTTATTTGTGGGTCTAGAGACATTTTTATGGTTAAGATAGATCTTGATAACTGATTTCCAGGCATTGTTAAAATAATAACTCAGTAAATGTATCTTTTTTCCACTTGCTCATATCAAGCATATATCAATTTTAAGTGCTCCTGATTTTACTGCTGTCACCTGCTTCCCATTGTTAGAAGGGTGAACATTTTGAGTAGTTCCTCCTACAGTATAAGGATTTCTTGTGCCCCAAACTGGTAACTCTTTAGAACAGTTACCTTAATCATTAGAATTTGTCATTAATTTCTTTTCATAATAATAATTGTTCCTGTTAGTGTGGACTACTAAGGCACTCCATTATTTTGTCTAGAAACCCCAAAATGTTTTTGTATTCTTTAATCTGAACTCCAGAACTTGGAATGAATGATCACTCTTTTCACTAAGTATAAGGTTGCACCAATACAACATTTTGCTAAGCTTTTCTCTTCCAGAAGACAGCTCACCACTGCATCCAAGGATCTGTCATAATACTGTAAAGGCCTGCCCATTTAAATGATATATATCGAATTCAAATTATTTATTGATGGAGTAACCACATACTGTATGAACTACTCCTGATCCTGATCAATCCACAGGGATAATAACAATTGCTAAAACTTGTATCCTTTAAACTCCTAAAAAACATTTCAAACTCTTGTTTTCACTAAGAGTTCCAGTCTCTCCTGCCCTGCCTCCTGGATGAGCTCAGGGCTGCTATAACCCTTACCAGGAACAGGTAGCTTTCAAACTCTGGGTTTCTTCATGGAATGACTGGCTGAAATGTTTTATTCTCTTACTCATTAAACTACTGCTGTCTTTCTTATATTCTTAATCATATCTTTATGTTTAGTATTATTACTTGATTATTATTTTTTTTTATTTTAGGTGATGTTTTTAGTTAAAGCACCTTGGATAATAGAAATATGTACTGTACATTACCCATTTATACAGCTGGGGATTTTACTGAAGCAATCTGAGTAAAGCACCTTGCTCAGGGGTACAAAGTATTGTCACACTTGGTATTTGAGCACACAACTCCTCCTTGACTTCCTCTAAATAAAATAAGTAATTTACAGTGCTTAAAGTAAAGTTTGATCCTTCTGTTTTTCATCACATTTTACACAGTGTTACTTTTAAGTTCACAGTTTACTTTAAATAATAGCACTGTAGAACACCATTCTGATTTCACTAAAAGAGCATAATATGATAATGGTGTGAAATTAGAATATGAAAATGGTTGTTTTACTTAATGTTGTTTTAAGCGTGCAGATAAAAGAGAGATTTCAAATTATGATAAAAGTCAGATGTTTAGCATCTGAAAAAGGAATCAAGTCATCATAATTAATACTTATTTAATAAAGGAAATGAGGAAAAACGATCACCTTTAGTACAACAACTTTGCCATATACAAATTAATCAAGGATGTTTTTTAGCTTGTCAGACACAAAATACCAATAATAATTCAATTCTAAATGGTAATGTTACAAAACTATAATTTAAATATAATTAACTTACAGTATGTAAATTACATCAATTTTCTTTTTATTTAGCTTTAATTTATGATCGAAAACTGTAGTGATTTAACATTGTGTTTCCCTTGTGGAGGTTATTCTGATAGTTATTAAATGTTAAATAAATGCATTTTAAATCAGTGCTTCACAAGTGGAAGTGGTTTGATAAGTACAGTAGCAACAGAAGAAGAATCACTTATACTTACAGTGACTGTATTCTCAATCACCTGGCTGTGTGTCTGTAGCGCAATCCCAATGTTAATCCCAGAATACAAGAAGGTTTTCGTTCTTGTATCCCTGTCCTCCTCCTGGGTTCTATCTTGTGTCTTATGTCAGTGAACCCCACAAGCAAATTTGCATTACACAACCACTCTAATGTCCATTATTAATTGGCTATATATCTGACCAACAAACTGTGTAATATAACAATTGTGAAATTCTAAGGCTTGATCAATGATTAATCAACCTTAAACATGCAATTTTTTGTTCCTGGAAAAAACATTGAGAAAGCGATTTAGAAGTTACCAATGACTGAAGAATGATTTCTCTTCACCACTGAAAGTGAGCTTCACCCCCCCTCACCTTTTTTTAAATCATTTGTAATAGAATTGTAGGTGACAGCTTGAGCTGTACTCTTTCCTCTGTGGATATACATAGATGTCCAGGACAATCCAGTTTTAATTTCCAGTCCCGCTGGGCTTCTGCCTCTGAGACTTGAAACTGGCAGTACCACACTGATTCTGGAAAGCTGGTTATAGCTAGGGGTCAGTTGGCCAGAGCCTTACACATCCCAGCCCTGATGCTCAGCACAGAATTTCCTTTTGTGTTCTGGTGTCCAGCGCTGTTCTTCAGTCCACCCATCTGATACTGACTACTGTGGAGTCCTGACACTGGCAGTTTGAGGAGTAGCTGTCAGATGCAAGGGTAGCTTCAAGCTGTCAGATGCTTCTAATTCACAAGGTTTCTGAGGAGCTCTGTGGAAATTTAAAGAATTGAAAGAATTTTAAAGAATTTAGAGCTGCTTCTCCCTCACTCCTGTAAATTTCACACCAATCATTTAGATAGAGGAAGAGTACGTAGAGGTTGTTGGAAATACAATAACAAAAATGATACTGTAGGTAACTGCAATATGTGGAAGATATTCCACATTGTGTTGCTCCCACACAGCACTGGGACCCTGGGTTTAATTCATTGGATGATATCTCTGTATGGAGTTTGTATTTTCTCCCCATTACCATGTGGGTTTCCTCTGGGTGTTCCAGTTTCCTCCCACAAATTTCCTTCAAAGACATTCTAGGTAGGTTAATTGGCTTCTGGGAAAATTGGCCCTGGTGTGAGAGGGTGCATGTTTGTGTCTGTGTATGACCTGTGATAGACAGCCTTGTGACCTTTGCCTGCTGGGATAGCTTCTTTCTCCTCTGATAACCTTTATTGGATAAACCTGTTATAAAATGGATTGATGGATGTGTTTTTTTGGTTGCTTTCCTTTATTATCACCCTGGGACAACTCCAGTGTGCGTCTATTGAAATACACCCTTTACAATGTTTTATATTTAGAGTGCTTCCATTATGTGATTAATAAAGGTGTGGAACTGGCTATTGAGCAGTTCCAGGAGCTTGTCTCTCTTTTTCCCTTTGAATGCTATACAATCCAGGGGGTCAAAATCCCCTGTCATGTCATATAGTTTTAAACAAAATCTTTAAACATGTCTTTAAACCACGTCCTGTACAATTTATTAATTTCATTAGAGCTGAATAAATATGGAACACAGGCTGAGCAAACACGAGTTGGTGAAGGTATCTTCTATTTTTTTAGCTGTGTTTTTAATTAGAACTTAAATTAAAAGTTGCACTACAATGAGCCACAAGCGGTAAAAAAATCTGAAAAGGGAAAGGCATTCTGTGTTGAAAATAATAGGATAAAATAAATAAACAGCGCCAGCAGCAACTCACAGCTGGCAACCCACTGAAGCTCAGCAGGTGTGAGCCTGGTCAGTACCTGGATGGGAGACCTCCTGGGAAAAACTAAGGTTGTGGCTGGATGAGGTGTAGTGAGGCCAGCAGGGGACACTCACCCTGTGGTTTTTGTGGGTCCTAATGCCCTTGTATAGTGACGGGGACACTATGCTGTAAATAGGCGCTGTCCTTTGGATATGATGTAAAACCGAAGTCCTGACTCTCTGTGGTCATTAAAAATCCCAGGGCGTTTCTCGAAAAGAGTAGGGGTGTAACCACGGTGTCTTGGCCACAATTCTCTTTGGCCCTTACCAATCATGGCCTCCTAATATGAATTGGCTTCATTGCTCTGCTCCCACTGATAGCTGATGTGTGGTGAGCGTTCTCACGCACTATGGCTGCCGTCGCATCATCCAGGTGGATGCTGCACTTTGGTGGTTTCCAAAAAAATTGCTGTATAAGTGTAAGCAATTATTATTATAGCTCTGTTATTATACAATAGTAAGAAGCACAAAATATAAAATGTGGGACAATAATGAAATAATTAATTTCCATCAATTTCCATTATTATTCATTAATAATAATGGAAACCTTCTAGACAATGAAAGGGAAATGGCTGTTACACTAATGGAGTGTTTTACTTACAGTAGGTGTTCATTAAGAAAGAATTCAACAAAATACTTCAGACTCTTGAAAGACAGACTTCTGTATTAGGTTTAACATTGAGGGAAAATATTTTGAATACTAAAACACTCAGGTTTAATAATTTCCCAGGACCCAGTAATATCTTATTAATTATATTTAATTTATTAGAGTTTTTTAAACACACAACAAAATAGTGAAAAGGGTGCTCAGCAGAAAAGATATTTGCTTCGTGCAAAAGACATCAGACATGCAAGATTAAAATCTGACTTCCTCTCAAATCTTTCTTTAAAAATTGGGAAATACACATGTATAATAAAAATGTCAAATTAAGATATAATTAGTAACCACAGAGATCTGTACTAGGGCCACTATTTTTAGGTTAATTAAAAAAAATATTTAGATAAAATTCAAGGCTTGGCAAATACCTGGTAGATTTTGTTTAATCATGAATAATCAAAAACTTAAATAGGTGGGTTGATTAAGTAGTTATCTCTGGACTTAACGTTTGAAAGCACATGGCAGGAAATATACTGTAGTACATATGCAAGTCTTTTTGGATAAGCTTCTAAGTTTGCACACCTTGATAGTGCATTGTGTTTCCATTCTTCTTTTCAGACTTGCTCAACCACTCTCAATCTTTTTGGGGAATGCGGAGTACCAGCAATTTTCAAGTCTTTCCTCAGTTTTCAATTAAAGATTGAAAGTCAAAACTTTGACTGGGCCACTCAAGGACATTCCATTTCCTCTTGGTCCTTAGTGTATTTGTACACACTCCTGTTGAACTTCGGCTCAACTCCTTACATCTGTTATCTCAAGTCTTCAAGAAATTGTTTTCAAGTGCAGTAGCTTTCTTTCTATCTTTCTAGTATTATATAAAATAGTTACTCGTATTTCTATATAGAATAACAAAGTTCAGTGTAAGTAAAGATAAAGATACAGGTACTGCATCATCTCATTTTTTATAGCTAGCTAAATTATAAATACTGTAGTAAATCAAGGTTAGAACCCCTGAGGAAGCAGGTTATGTTAGACTTTAGACTTTACAATATTTTGTTTGTCAAGCTTTCAGCTTTGATTTTTTATGACAAAGATCTGTAAGTAACACCACTTCTCTGCATTTGCACTATGTGTCATGTTAACGTTAGTTAATAATCTATCGCATGTCTGTTTTCATGTACAAACGAGTACATGCAAGTTCAAATACATAACATGAAGACCACAAAAAGTGTGTTTGGCTCAATTCTATGCAGCAAACATGCAGTATTATAAGAGAGAAGGTGATAGGAGAAATTGGAATGCAGTAGACTAAAAGTACCCAGGAGACCACTACCAGGTATTTTATTGTGTGATAAGCTAACTACAGAAATGAGGTCAGCAAACAGGAAATGTGATTGATTTATATCATAGCTGGCATCAAGTACCCAGAGGATAGTGCATCAGTATGCTCACCACATATAATAATAATAATAATAATATTTGCTTACACTTATATAGCACTTTTCTGGACACTCCACTCAAAGCGCTTTACAGGTAATGGGGATTCCCCTCCACCACCACCAATGTGCAGCATCCACCTGGATGATGCGACGGCAGCCATAGTGCACCAGAACGCTTACCACACATCAGATATTAGTGAGGAGGAGAGCAGAGTAATGAAGCCAATTCATAGATGGGGATTATTAGGAGGCCATGATTGGTAAGGGCCAATGGGAAATTTGGCCAGGATGCCGGGGTTACACCCCTACTCTTTTTGAGAGATGCCGTGGGATTTTTAATGACCACAGAGAGTCAGGACCTCGGTTTTACATCTCATCCGAAGGACAGCGCCTGTTTACAGTATAGTGTCCCCGTCACTATACTGGGGTATTAGGACCCACATAGACTGCAGGATGAGCACCACCTGCTGGGCCCACTAACACCTCTTCCAGCAGCAACCTTAGTTTTTCCCAGGAGGTCTCCCATCCAGGTACTGACCAGGCTCACACCTGCTTAGCTTCAGTGGGCTGCCAGTTGTGAGTTGCAGGGTGATATGGCTGCTCAGCTAGCAGTGGGGAGAAACCAATTCATAGATGGGGATTATTAGGAGGCCATGATTAGGAAAGGCCAATGGATGCTGGGGTAACACCCCTTACTCTTTTTGAGAAACAGCCTGGGATTTGACCACAGAGTCAAAGAGTTAAAGTCAAGCCTTGTAGGGTACTTAGCGTTTCAATAATGTCTTGTCATCTTCCGCCTATAAATAAAATAAGCAAGTTAGGTACTGTAGCAATAACTTTTAATTCTTATATCGAGCCAATTTGGTTCTTAAGTACCATTAAATACAACACCATTAGTATACAAAAATATGATGATTCCTAAAGCCAAGATTGGTGTCATGTCTCCTCTCCTCTTGCAGAATGCTCGCTACCTTCCAGGCATGCTGCAAGAAATTGCTATCCATCCATCTTCTAACCACTTCTTCAGGTTCACGTAGAAGAGCCTATCGGAGAAGCCGGAGCCTAGGCGCAAGGCACCATAATCCTTGGACAGGACATGAGTGCCCACACAGACACAGAGTCATGCACACACACACACCTAAGTTATCCAGAAGCCAGATAACCTTCAATGTATTTTTGGTCTTTGGGAGGAAACTGGAGTACCCAGAGGAAACCCATATGAACTCACAAAAACATGTAAATTCAATACAGAAAGCACCCTAGGATTGGAATTGAACCCGGTGAACCCGGTTTGAGGTAGCAATGTTAGCCACTGCACCACCATAAGAGGCAAACCACTGCACTGTAAAAATACATTCTTGCACAACATAATGTACTGGACACACTGCATTATATCTGCAGATTTATCTACCCGTTTGTTATGTTGAATGGATTTCTTAAGGCCATACTATTTGAAACCTGGTTAAGTGCTAAAAAATAAAGCACTTAGCAATGTGCAGGGATCAGTAATAGAAAATGTGGACAATTCTCTAAATGAGAAAAACTCCATTTGCTAAATACTGCATTTCAGAAACAAACCCATGTTCTGTATTATTTCACAACCTGAACTTTTCATTTTTTGATTAAAGCATTCGCTTAAGATTTTTTTCCATTCCATTCATCGATAAAGTATTGACATTTGATTGCCATCTAAAATAAAGACATATTAATATTTACAGTATGTCTTAATACTACTAACCTATCTTAAATTGCTCAACATCCGTGAAAAACTGAAGTCTCTTTCCACAAAACAAAATTCCGTTGGGTGTGTGATTTCTTGAAAGAATCCTGTTAGCATTAGCTTCAGTCTTTCTGCATTAATATATATGTAATAATTGTTTACTCAAATGAGTTTTTGCCTCTTGATGAACCAACTTTAAAGCTGTTAGGAAGTACTGTAGCTTGGAGATTTACTCTGGCTTGCAGAGTCACAGTGTGCTGTTCAATGTGTAAGACAGTTTCTGGTAAGACTCAGTCCTCGAAAGAAAAATGGATCAGTGCAACAGGTAGGTTAGCTGGTTACCATGGCTACTACTATGCTGGAGGAGCCTGTTGTATCGTTGATGGAAAACATGGATTTGCACTAATGTTGTCAATGCCTTTGAGATATGTATATCAGGTCCCCTTATTGCCTACCCCATTTAAGACTAAAAAGGGTCAGTTCTTTCAGCTTGTCAGTGTAGGACATTAATATCCGAGAATATACAGTATCTGGTTGCTCTTCTTTTACTCTCTCTTGAGCAACATCTGTTGCCATCTGTTCTCCGGTGTTTCTATATCTCACATATCCCATTCCAGTACTGTATAAAATCTGCTTTCTTTAAATTCTAATTCCCTAATGGTTCTCTCACCTGTGTGTGCCAAATTTTGACTTGAGTGTTTAAATGTTTCCTATGGAAAACCCATCACATGTGAACAAGTTTACAGAGTTCAGGATTGGCTGGGATTATCCACCTAAACAAGTCCTCCCAGCATGAGGCCGGCACTATTTGCTGTGGACTGAATGCTAAATGATTTTCTTAAACTACAGTAATTCCCTCCTTATATCTGCTTTATAAAGGGATAAGAATATATGTAAAGTTAACAGGAATCTGTTTTGCCCCAATTAAATGTGTTGGAAAAAAAAGATACTCAGAAGCAGGTGAAACATGTCCCTGTCCAATGATGTTGCAGGGAGTGCTGGGTCTGTTGGCAGCTGTGCTGTGCAGCACATGTCTTCAGCAGGGGGGCGCTATGGAGTTGTCAAGAGAGCTGAATATTTGACAGTGTCTTATTTAAACTACTCCATGGGGGATCCCAGTGTGTCTTATTAAATAAACGCCTCTGTAATTCCTTCTTTATGGGATTAAGGAGTAGAAGTATCTTTCCTCCACTGGTCACTGCCAGCTCCCTGTGTGCTTTCCCCTGTGTGGTACTGTTTGGACTGGGTTAATACAGTCATCAGAGCTGCCTCTCAAGCAGACAGGGCTAATGAGGGCTTCAGCAGCTGTCCCCTATCCCAATTCCGCCAATGGCCACAGTCTCAGATGTTGCAGAATTCCCCTACCTTCCCATCCCCTTATAACGCTGACCACGATGCTGCTGTACAGAAACAGTTGACTGCTCTACAGGGGAACCTTTGACTTGCAGAGACTGAAGAGGAAATCAGATTATCAAAGAGGCTCATTGACAGACTATCAAAGACACCATTGGAGAAACAGGTAACTAGAAGCGCTGACAATCTGGTTAAAAATGTACATGAATGGGTGTGCTGTGCCCGAGAATATGTGTTTTTATATATGGCATGTTTGCAACACCAGAAGGAATTTACTGTATATACTGGAGGCTGTTATATTAAAGTGGTAACTGAGAGAAGGAGGTTTTCCAGCTGGTGTAGCTTTGCCCGGTAAAGGTAATGTGTTGGACATGAGATGTTAGGAGAACCTGCAACACTGTCTGCAGGATGCCTGTTCTTCAGACAGCAGAAGAGATGCTTTGAATGATGTTTTGTTTCATTACTGAATTTCATACCAACAAGAAAGAAAGTATGGTGTCATCATGCCAGTACAGGACTAGATTTTCCTTCAATTCAGCACACAGCACTGCTTCAAAAGAGGATTATGTTGTAAACATTAGAAGGAAACACTACATGTTAAATCTTCCCAGATTGCTGCACATTCTAAGATCTTAGACCTTCTATCCAATGTTTTTTTATGTAAACATCTACAACTCACACTTCTTGTTTTGTGGCACACTGTGTGAGCTATTGAATGTAAACAAATTAGTTTCTGTTGCTCTTTCAGTGAAAGCACTTGTACAGTAGCCTCCTGTTCTTTTAATGCTGGTTCTGTTGAAGAGAATAGAGACTTTTAACTTCTACTTGCAATAGTCTTATGGCTCTCTGCGTACTAGTCTTAATTTTCTTTTATTAATTAAAGATACACTGCATATAAAGTGAAACTTATTTTATTAATTTATCCTTTTAAAAAGTATTTTAACATTTACAATATTGACTCTGTGTCCTACCTGTCTACCTTAAATTTGTGCGGCATCATTAAATTAAGATACATGAAGAAGTAGTACAGTAATTATAGGATAGTAATATTTAGTAAATTTTATTAGGATGGTGCTACGTTTCATAACATCATAAACTAATTTAACTGCTTTCTTGTATACCCATCTGACACACATGACAAACAATGTATATGTACTACTGTATATAAGATGCTTGCCATTTCAATATTTGCATTATACTGTACATGCAATCTGCAATCTTGTTTAAATTGATCCTTAAATGAATGACTAAAATCTATTATAGGTCTATCACAGCCAGACTTTTGTAGTGGAAAAGATGCAGTATAATCAAGAAAAAGTCAAAGAATAACCTAATAAACAAACTAGCCGGACCTTTTTCTTATGGTTTTTACCTTCAATGCCTTCAATGGTACAGTATGATGCAGCCAAACTGATATGAGTGGAAAATCATATTTTGTGAAAGCACAGTGCTCAAAAGCATTAAAAGAGTTGAAGAACTATCTTAAATATTATTCTGCTTTAAGTAGTATACATGTTCAGCCAAATTATAATATTTGAATCTGAAACCCATTACAATTTCCAAGTTAAGTAAAAGCTTTGATAATTGCATCTACTGTACTGTATGTATCTTTTTCTGCAGTGTCACTCTGTCACTGAAAGATGCTTGCTTTTGAGGATGCTGTGTAAATAAATGTTTACTGAATTATTCTAAAAGTGTAGTCAATATCACATTCTTGCCATTAATGAATACATATGAATAACACATTCATGTTGAACCTTTTTTCCTTATTTTGTAACTGGAAAAAAGCCAATAGATAAGTCATTCACTCATTCTCAAACCTGTATTTGTAATTTTATTTTACACACCACGAAATACAATACATACTGTGCATATATACAATATATTTCAATAAAATAAACATACAGCTTGACTATAATTATATGTATAAAGATAAAAGTATATAAATACAGAGGTGTGACCTCACACCTGAAGAAGGCTCCACGGCCGAAACGTTGTGTTTTCTTTCTTTTTTTTTTCAGCATGGAATAAACCTATTACTTGTTCCTTTGCAGCCTACGCACGCTGACACAGCTACCCACCTGAACTATAAATACAGAGAACACTGTATTCCAAGATTCTGAATTCAGGATTCAGAACCAACATTTAATCTCAGTCTTTTTATTGTAAAAAAAATCTTTGAAGGATTTACTTGCTGAATGCCAAACAATTTGAGGGCCCATAAAATCCCATAGGTTTGGATTTATAGCTTGATGTCTTTTTGAATGCTGTTTTAGTAAGCTGAACATACATTTAAAGCTTCTCTGTATTTATTTCACTATTTTCTCTATTACTGATTATTTTGTACATTTTTTAATAATCTATCAATGCCCCCTAAATATGCTGCAGAACCACAAGCTAATTTTGATACAATATATCTGTATCACATATGGTACATTTTTAAATGGTCCTGATAGGATCAAGTATGATTAAATGTTTCATACAAAAAAATCAGCATAGTCCAATAAAATAAGTAAAATGTAATATAGTAAACTTAGAGTATGAACTTACCTGGTCTAACAAGGGCTGACACACAGAACCTCTGAAAAATGTGTTACTCTTACAGTATATCAAAAATGGTAATGATGAGTGACACCTCATATAAATCCAGAAATTTGAACTGAAAAATATCCTTCCAATGGTCATAAAGTGAGCTTATATATCTCACCCAAAGACTCCTCTCTCTATTTTCATGCATCTGGAAAGCAATTTTTTTCTCTATCTATTTCTGTTTGACACAAAGAGAGAATTGGGAATTTCAACAAAAAAAATAATGTGGAATGAGTGTCTTTTGTTTTCAACAATAAAACATTTTTTTGTACTGGTGATGGTCTCATTTTTTAATAGTGGAACAACATTAACAGATTAAGCATAAAATGATTACAAACACCCAATTTTTTCTCAATTTGAGCTAAAAGAATCATGTTTGAATGTCACTTTTAGCTTGAATTTTACATTGTACACTTCATGTTCCAGGGATTGCTTCCACAAAAATATCTACAGTAGTAAAACACGTTTCAGATTTGTGAAAATCTACCCATTCGTCTTATATCAGAAAGTCTTATACTATAATGTCTTGTTATGAGATCAGAAGAAGTGCGGGACAGAATCATAGGGCACAGGTAACATATTGCCTCTGAAAGCCTTGGGGACTGAAACCATACAACTGCTCTCCACCTGGACAGGACAGAGAAAGGGACAAGAGCTAGACAACATACTCAGCACTTCTTTGGAAAATGGTAAAAAATCTGAAAACTCGATACTCACAGAATGATAAGGAGGATGTCTGCCTGTTTGAGACAGCAGAGTATGTCCTCTCATTGTAGACAAGATGATGTTTCTTTCCACTGAAATCCAGCTTAACTGTTGTTGAGTTTGTTGTTTCTAGCACAAAAAACACCATCAAGCATTTTCTGTGTGAAAGGTTCCAAAAAGAGTTCTCCATTTGCTCCGTCAACATTTGTTACCATGGCTCTGAGAATCCCAGCTGTCTGATGTTATTGTTTACTGGGACATTCTCTGTACTTGCTTACCTATATGTCCATGCGAAGTACTTTTCTGCAGGCTATTACAAGTGGTGCTGTATATAGTTTCAGTCACTGATGTCTCTCACAGGATTATTTGTCTCTGTCTTCAACTTACTTTTAGGTCTAGGAGGACGCCAGAGCAGTCTGGCCCTACAGGAGTACCATGAGGACATTGTTTCTCACTCTGCTGGGGCTCCGACTTGTCTCTGGGACAGGGTAAGTGGTGGATGAGAAGGTTAGGCTTGGAGAGATGCAGAGAACAGAGGAATGAAAGATTAGAATAGGAGAGTCAGGACCTCAGTTTTAATTCACATTCAAAGGACAGAGTCTTTTTTACAGTACAGCATAGTTAGTACAGTTTTGGTTTCTAAGAATCTTTTTACTGTCACATCACATACCTACTGTAATAATCAAGAACCTTTGAATTCTCAAAAACCTAAAAAGCACAAATGAATGTATTGGGAGTAGCTCTTCATCCTACATGTAGGGTGGTGGAGGGGTGTAAAGTGACAGATCTGGATAAAGTTCAACAAAATTAAGAAATAAAAAAACAAGGTAAAAAGTATTGTAACACCCCACCAAATGCTTTGGAGGGTTTATCATGTTCACTGTCTTGCTATGCTGCAGTCATGATGAAATTCTAACTGCAGCACAATAATTTAGCACCAACACAAAAAAAGCCATTGCCAGTATTGACTCATTCAGTATATGGCTGGTCTTGTAAAATGAGGGCTGCTTTACTTTGAGAGGAGGGCTCAGTTGAGATGAGACTCACCAATGCAAAATGTGAACAATATCTTATTTACACTTTTGCCTCACGTTATATTTGTCTTAAACTTTGTGAGCTCCTGTCTTCCTGAAACAAAACCAAACGGCTCCATGCAGAGCCTGCGTCACTATCCTTACTCAGAATTTTGGCATGAAGCAGATTAATAAAAAGCATTCAGTTTTGAAAATTCTGAATCCAAATATACTCCAGGACCATACTGAGACTGTCAGGAATCCTCAATGCAAAAGGTATACAGATCCTGTGCCGATGCAGGAGCAAGTAGATATTGAGACAGGCGAACAATCCGGAACTGCAGGCGAGATCGTAGTCGATAGGCGAAAGGTACTGTAGATCGAAATCCAGGAAGTACAGAGAGCAGCAAACAGTCCAAAACAGAAGGCGAGGTCCAAGGTCGAGAGGCAAAAGGGAGTTCAGTAACCAGCAAGCGATCTTCAGAATTAACGCGAGGTAGAGCTCTCAAAAAGAAGACTCAATATCAAGCAGCAGGAAGCGGGTTAGGGTGGTTTAAATAGAGCTGCTTGCCGCACTGTAGAGCGTGTGCTGATGGATTCACACGTGCGGCAGCGCTTGTTATTATTATCCCGCTGCTGGTACAGGTTAGTTCTTTTGTGAGTTGATCTCCGATGGCTGGTGGTCGTGACAGACTGAGGTCCTGTATAAAATTTGATTATATAAACAGAGGAATCTGTTTTTATGTCCGTCTGAAAAAGTATTCTCTTGTCTGTCTCCTTAGCCATACTAGCCATACAAGTGTACTCTACTACAAAAGAGTAAACATGAGAATGCGTTGGACAGAATATTAAAACCTGATTAAAAGCTGATGAAATGCGGTTCAGTCCATCAGGGTGTTACTGTGTGGAGTTTGTACTGTATGTTCTCCCCGTGTTTGAAAAACTGGCCCTGGTGTGAATGTGTGTCACCTGCGATGGACTGGCACCCTGTCCAGGGTGTATCCAGTCTAGTCCCAGTTGCTTTCCAGATTATGCCCCAACTACCCTGTGAGAGTGTACTAGATGAAACGGTTGAGAAAACAGATGGATGAACTCTCAGCAAAGGTTGGGGTGTATGTGAAGTGTGACTCTTACCTCCACAGAAATGAGTCTGAAGAGGCTAGTCAGAGTATACTCATGAAGGATTTGTGACTTTTTCACATGAAATATTTTGCTCTGGATGCCAATTGTAGATGATATGATGCAGAAACCCAAATATATTCATTTGTCATTGCACCTCAGATGGTGTGCTCTGTAGTTTTTGGAGGCCTAAGTGGTTCAGTGTGAAAACCCCAATAAAGCAGGCCCTCTCATTCATCCCATGTAGTGTGCAAGTACGCAGAACCCCTGCTTGTAGAACCATCTGCTAGTTTAAAGTTCAAAGAGAAAAAATAATTTTAGAAAGTATAAGAGAAAAATCATTTTAGAAAGTATAATTGAATAGCTGCTAGAAAAATACATGTACCGCTGTTAAAACAATCTGTAAACCTATATTGTACATTGTCTTACAGGTGTATGTCTTTTTTGACAACTAATTTTAATGGGACATTTATATTTTTATCCATTAATTACGTTTGCTTGATTAAAGCTTGTGAAAGCTGGAACTATCATTAATTTTCTATTTTTTCCTTCATGTTAATGATCAAATTACTTACTGTTTTTGCTTATAATGTGTGCATTAGGTTGTGTATAGTACAGTATATAATATTATTAATTGCTGCCTCAGTGCCATTACTGCAAAGTTTAAAGTACAAAAATGAGAAAATGATGCAAGACTGAAATCTTATGTATATAATGTAGTTGGTCCTCTAACATAGTTAAAGTAGTTAATAAAGTCAGGTTTTATTAGTTATAATTACCTGGTGCAGTTTTGACACCCTTATTATGGGTAGGCAGTACTGTAATTAGCAATTCTCCAGTACACTATCCCCGTCTTATGTGATTCCTGGAAGAGTTGTGTCAATGCTTATGTATGACATGTCTTGTTTCCTGGAGTATGATTGGTATATACTGTAATATACATACTTAATAGGGTTCCTGGGATTTCTTCATCTTGAGTGCTTCTAGTACCCAAAACACTTATCTTTCTTCTGTAATACTGCATTATTCAATGAAGAACTTTATCTTTGTGCTGCCTGAGGCATATGGTCCTGTACTTCTTTAGTGAACTGACGAAAATGTCCACTTCATTCATCAACCATTTCCTTTTCATTGTCTAAAGGTTTACCATTTTTGTCCTCTGTACTGCATATCTTACTTCAGCCTTGACGGTTCTTTTAGTTGTCATAGGACAGAAATAACTTTTTTATTATTTGCTTTATTTACTCTTTTCCAACTGTTGTGGAATTTTATCAAAGAAGAGGCAGGAGAGGTGTTCTCATTCACTCAGTAAGGTCTTTATTCATATTGCAATATGGGAAAAAGGCATCACTGGTCTGTGCAGAGAAGTAAAGGCTGATTCAAAAGCAAGCAGGGAGAGCCCCTTATTTAATATTTTTTTTAAGCTGATGCAACACTTCAAGGAGAGGCGAAGCAGTAATTTTCCATTCCTTATAGGTTTTTGCTTTAAGCGAAGAAGAGCAGTTATTCAAATAGTTTCTCATACTCCCCTTTTCAAGCAGCAGTGATAAACTTTATTAAAACATCCCATGCCCTTGATGAGCTGGGTGCTATCACACTTTGTTCTAGGTATCCAGTTGCTTCTGCAGCACAACTCTGTCCGTAAACA
The DNA here is from genome assembly GCF_040954835.1 of Lepisosteus oculatus. Lineage (NCBI taxonomy): Eukaryota > Metazoa > Chordata > Actinopteri > Semionotiformes > Lepisosteidae > Lepisosteus > Lepisosteus oculatus. Next base: position 28,217,321 of record NC_090701.1, on the reverse strand, counting down.
ACATTTTTAGGATAAAACACTTTTTCTCAGTAACTTTCCATTACACAATGTTCCTTTCTCTCTTAAATTCTAATATTCATTTTTTCCTGTGCTTGCAATTAACTGTAGTTTTTGTCTTTAAATGTGTTGTTCTTTTAATCTTGTTATAAAGCACTTCCTTTTTCCTTTTATTTTCCGTAACTGATTTGTTGATTTATTTGAGATACTGTTTTTAGCTTTTGATTAACTCTCTCTTGACGTTTAGTCTGTACTGTACTTCAAGCCAAATCTGTTAAAACTGTTGCTATTTTCTCTGATTCCATATCTTTGCTATCTCATTCTATTTTTCTTACACTCTGTCTCATTCCTTCAAAGTCATCTTTCCGGAAATTGTAAATTTATTCAATTGGACCAAATTGGTACAGTTTCAAAGAACACTTCAAAGTATAGCATATTCTAATCCCAGTTCCCTAATGGTTCTCTTACATCTATTTGCCTTACTATGTCTTGATTGTTTGAAAAGACAAGAACATTGCAAGCATTTAGGTGCTCTGACTGCATTTAAGATAGCACTCAAAAATTATGTCTACCATTTCAGTTTCTGCTGCTCATATTCCCAGTCTATATGGGGAGTTGAAGTCTCCCATGCTTCTTCTTTTTCTATGCCACATAAATTTCTTGTTATTTCATTGTGTAGTGTTGGATTTAAACCAACATGTGCTTTTAATTATATATATTCCCAACATTATGGTTTTAGTTCCTGAGTATGAATATTTTTTCATATATAGTGCTATACCTTCACCTCATCTGTTTTCCTGTCTCTCCAGAACAGCGTGTATCAACTAATGTCACATTTATTTCCTTAATTTTCAGTGATCCATTTTTTGTTCATCCAACAAAATCACAGGTCCCTTGTAACATGGTAGCTTCTATTTAATTTGTTGTAATAATGCTAATTTTTAAATATATTGATATAATTGCTTGGTCCTGTCATGGAAATTTTTACGGTTAGAATAAAGGAGCCACAGAAATTATTCTCGATGATTCAAAAGCAAGCAGGGAGAGCCCTTGTTTTATATCTTTTTTAAGCTGATGCAACACTTCAAGGACAGGCAAAGCAGTAATTTTCCATTCCTTATAGGTTTTTGCTTTAAGCAAAGAAGAGCAGTTATTCAAATAGTTTCTCATACTCCCTTCTTCAAGCAGCAGAAATAAACTTTTATTAAAACATCTCCTGCCCTTGACGAGTTGGGTGCTATCAAACTTTGTTCTAAGTATCCAGCTGCTTCTGCAGCACAGCTCTGTCCGTAAACAACATTTTTAGGATAAAACACTTTTTCTCAGTAACTTTCCAATACAGTCCTTTGTTTTGTTCTTCTTTTTTGGTTCTCCTGTTCTTCAGTTCATTGCCAAGTTGTCTTGAGTTTTTACAGATGAAAATTGTTCTGTTTAGGCCAATGTTGTTTTGTGTACACATGATTAACAACAGCTGCGTTACGACATTTCATTGCCAGCAACTACTGCTGCACCCCGTATTGTTGTGCATTTGATAAATAAACTTTGACTTTGACTTTGACTTTTTTGCCCTTTGGCTCTATGGACAGTATCAATCACCTTAGCTTCACGGAGACAGCAAACTGTCATGTAATTTTCTAATGGTCCGTTTCAAATTTCCATTGCTATTTCCTGGAGAATGGAGACTTCAACAACCACAATGTCTCTGTTTGCAATCTTCTAGGTACTGGCAAAAATTGTAGGTAAGGCCAGTGTTTGAGAAATTCTCTCAGTCACTTTTTCAATTAAGTGGGTCTACATCCCTCCCTAATTTTTTGTTGGTTGGTTTTGCTGGTTTTGTCAGTTCTTCAGTCTCTTTGAGCTTTTTAGTTCCTTTTTCAGTGCATTAATTTTTCAAGCAGAATCTGACTCCACATATTGTCTCATATGGGTGCTTCCCCTTGTTCTCTGAATCCTTGCCTCTTACCTTTTGTTTATATTTTAACCTCTCTCTTCCGTCTTCCCTTCATCCTTTATTTTGCTCTTGTCCTCTTGTTGATTGCATCTGATCTCCTTTTTCTGTCTTATCCCTCTTTCCACTTTCTCCTCTCTCTGTTTCTCATTCCATTTTCACTTACCTTGCCTCTGCCTTTCGTTCTGTCTCTTTCACCTCTCTCAGGCACTGGTGTGAGAGCAAAATACAGGAGCGGGAAGAGAAGATTGTGTCACCCCGTCTCCAAAAGGAGGTGGACTGTTCCAGAGTGTACCAATACAACTTGCAGGGGTGGAGGCTGGATATCGACCGAATGCGAAAAGATCATGGGGGAGATGAAGGCATTGCACAGTATTACCAGCAGAATGGCCCTAATGCCTCATGCTACCTGTACAAGTAAGACTCCCAGCTGCACAGCATATACAGTAGATGAAGTGTGTTAGGGGAAGTATATACAGCAGGGAGGACCATGGACCAGAAGTTCCCCTCTTACCAGGAGAGAATCCTGGCTAACATATAGTATTTTGTGATTATGGCTGCTCAAAAAAGCTTTATAGTGTCTGGGAAAATATAGACAAGAAGCGAACGTTTTAGTTCATTTCGTTTTTACTTCATTAATGTTAGAAGACTACAAAAGAGAAGAGCTCACCCGATCCTCTCTTGGTTTTTAGTACTTTGACCCACGGATCTCATTAATATTTTTTACATGGCTTGGCAGCTTCCTGTAAGCAAAATGAACAACAGACAGAATGAAAGTGACAATGATAGATGTAGTTTCAGACAGCTATAGACCAAGAAAGCATTTACCTGTGCTGCAATAATGGTGAGGTGGTACATCAGTATTATGAGGTGTGTACAGCAGGCTGCAGCAAAACTAAGAGCTCTAACTGTAATAAAGCCCACCCACTTATCATATACAGCATTTACCATACAAGTTAGGCATCTATTTTATTACAGATTTATCTACATACAGTATATATACGGTATGCAAATGTCACACAAATTAATCAAACAAAATTATAACAAGTTAGAAGCATGAATGTGCTATTAGATTCATACATAATAATTATACTGTATATACATTTCACATTATTGCAGCAGACAAAATTGCAATAACACTTGTAATAAGAGCATACTTAACCCTGTTTGTCTCTTTTCAGGATATAACAATATCAGATGCTAAGCTACAGTAGGTAACATTTTGCCTGTTGTGTTTTGTGCCATATTGTGCCCCAGGCCAGCTCAGATTGAGACTCGACTCGTGAACCGGACAGTGTGGGCTTGCTGTGAGGGCTGGGGGGGACCACAGTGCACACAGGGTATGACCTGAAATTTCCCTCCTCCACACCGCAGCTGGGCTGAGGGTTTTACTGTTTATCCTCTGTATTCTCATCACTATTGCCTCTCTCTTTCGTAGCACGTGTTATTTGGGGAGAAGGCTGTACATCTCATCTTTATTCTACATAAAAGTGTAGAAATCAGGTCTCTTACATGTTTCATTTATGACCACTTATATCATAATACACCCCTAGCATATTTCACATACATACATAAAAACTGTAGACACTGTCATTTTCTAATTCTATAGAAAATATACTGTACTTTTTGCCTTCTTGCTTATTAAAAAGCATACAGTACCAGATAAAAACATTCAGATTTAGTGCAGTAGCAGCCTCTGCTCTGCTCTCTAGACTGTAAAGATTGCAGTCTACAATACTTCTGACAGAGAGACTCCTTGCTCTTCAGCCCATTTCAGGAAAACATTAAACTTCCATCTGACTCATTTAACATTTACCAGTGCTGAGCCCTGGTATTTGTGACCTCTTTAAAGCTGTGGAAGCTGGTGTTTTGCTGAGGCTAATACAGTCTTTTTTCCAACACACCTCAACTCCGAATTCTGATTGTCTTCAACACAGCATGGGGTGCTTCCACTGTGTTCTTTCTTCTCGTTTAAATCTTGCTCAGAGCAGACTGTCTGAGCTAGTATACTTAGAATAGTTTTAGGGTCAAACATGACCATTTATGCAGTCCTACAAGACGAAAAGGAATAAAGAGTCAAATGCAGTTTTAAAAACATTTCCCTATAAATTTAAATAAAAACAGAAGCATGGTTTAGCCTTACATTGTATAGTATATATATATATTATTTTGAACTATTCATACAGGAGGGCAAGTACTTTTGTCTCTCAATATACTGGAAGAAAACGTTGCTGGCTCTGTATTTTGTTACATATTGTGGCTTATGCAACTATTGTTTATTTGTTTCCTCTCCACAGTTTGAAATTGAAAATGAGCAACATTTCAAATAGACTTAAGCCAAAACATTTGGTTTATAACCTGGAGATCTGTGTACTGTATATCTATGAGTGTGTGTATGTGTATTACTTCATGTGTGTCTCTCTCCCTGTCTGTGTGCCTGTGAATCTGTGGGTGCATTTCTGCAGGCATAGGTGTGAGGGGCCAGTGTTATTCCACCTGGAGCTGCCAGGAGTTTCCAGGTGTCCACAATTCCTCCCTGATGCCGTTTGAGCAGTGTTGTACCAGCCTGTGGGGCCACAGCTGGAGAAACAATTCAGACCTCAGCTGCCTGTCCTGCTCCTACAACCTCCTGTCTGGTCAGTCAAGAGAAGCCCTCTTCTACAAGTCTATTACACTCCCCAGAGGGGTTTTAAAGATTTCTTTCCCTAAGCAAATGTTATGTTAATTTTTTAAGGGTGTTTCAAAAAGCTTATCAATTTATATATGACCAGTATTTTTTAAGTATAGTTTTTTTCAAGTTTTTATAGTTTTCAGAAACATATGCATCTAGAGACTGAATGAGATAAAAAAAATCTGTTTTTATTGTGTTATGTGCTCTGTTCCAGTCCCCTGTGCTCCCTCTTTATCTATTACATATTCTCTAAGTCTATTACACTTCTTCTTGGTCTGTAACCATCTATGCTATGTCTGTCTCTCTTACTCTGATACACACTCTTCCATTATATTTTACTCTCAGTTTATTGCACATAGTCCATCACACTCAGTTTATTTCACTCTCTTTCTCTTTATTACAGTCATTTATTACAGTCATTTTATTACACTCCCTTTTTCAGACTATGACTCCTCCATTAAGACAACAAAACTCTTCATACTCTGTTACACTTTCTTGAAGTCCACTGTATCCTGTTCACTGCCTATCTGTTGATGATGTAAATACTGTATATTGTAGGAATCAGTGCTGTGTCTGTGGATGTGGATGTGCTGCATCAACAAGTTCTTAATAAAACCTCTATTTCTGTCTGTGTTGTTGCAGACTCTCTGTCACCCTTGCTGCTCCCTAGGGCAGTACTTGGGAGTGTGCGGGACCCCCAGGGCTCCTCAACCTGCCTGACCTGGGGTGGGGCGCATTACCGTACCTTCGACCGCCGGCACTATCACTTCCAGGGCAGCTGCACCTATATTCTGTCCTCATCAGTTGATGGCACATGGGCTGTGTACATCTCCACTGTGTGTGAGAGCCAGGGCCACTGTAGCAAGGTACTGACTCCAGGATAACTAGAGTAGAAACCTCAGGGATTTAGAAAAAGTAAACTGATGTTACTGCCATCCTTAGTTAAACTGTGTAGTAGACAGTATACTGTAAGTAGAGAGCTGCAAAGGAACAAGTAAAGGTTTATTCCAAGCTGAAAAGAAAGAGACACAATGTTTCAGCTGTGCAGTCTTCTACAGGTGTGGTCTCCACATGGAAGACTTTTCAGCATGAAATAAACCTTTATCTGTTCCTAGTGCACAGTACAGCTCACAATCTAGTTGACTTAGAGCATCTCATGCCGACGAGTTAATATGCACAGTCTTCCCTGTATCTCACAGGCTTTGAGGATGATGTTTGGTCTGGAGCTGCTCACTGCCCAGGAGAAAAACCTGTCACTCAATGGGATGCCCCTTCCCCAGGGCCAACCTCTCTTCCAGAATGGTGAAGTATCTGTCACTACCTGGCATTAATCAGCCTTGAATTGCTGTGAGTGAGGAAGTAACTGCTCACATTGTGGTCTAGAGATGGTTTCACTGTGAGGTCTCCTTCTCAGTCTGGAATTCTCAGCTTCATTTGGAATAAGATCAAGACAGGTGCACCAATAATTAATATAATGCATGCTGAACATTGTTCTTCCCCTGTTTCAGCACTCATGATATTAATTATGAGTGATTGCTCAATTGTAACTAATTTTATTAACCTGTTTATTTTCCATATCCCATATTTTGCACATGCACATTTTACAGTAACATTCTAATATAGAGCAAACGTGATTCACATTACTAGTGAAAGGGATCAGTCTAGCTCTGAATACTTATTGCTCCTTACTTCTGCATTGATGTGCCAGTATACCTCTTCATATATACTGTATGTCTGCATACTAATAAAACTACATAAAACTATGAAGGGATTAGGGGAACAAACAGATATGTGAGCATTGGTATCATATAATGTATGTTGAGACCCAATAGACAGACAGATGGACTCTAGATGGGGCTCTAGTGTAGAGTTTGATAGTGTTTTCACCTGCTGAAGGTCTCATTCTCTCTCTCTCATTGTGCAGGGGTCAGTGTGCGATGGCTGGGCGACTTTGTCTTTGTGGAAAGCGGTCTGGGTGTGCGGGTGAAGTGGGATGGAGACAGCACTGTTTACCTTACCGTCACAGCAGAGCACCGCTCCTCCACCAGGGGGCTGTGTGGAGTGTACAACAACAACCCTGATGGTGTGGGCTCTCCTCCTCTTCCTTTTTCTCTCAGTCTCTCTCCTTCTTGGCTTGGTTACTTGTGTTTGGGAATAAAGTAAGATGGGTAGATTGCTTTTAATGTGTGTTCAGAAAGGCCTCTGGGTTTAGGAAATCTGCTCTTTTTCAGTATAATTTTCTTTTCCTCAAACTGTATTATTTAGTTTCTATATTATCTAATGGAGTCTTCAGACACACGGAAGTGAGTGTATCAGTATAAGTGTGAGAATATGCATGCATCCTGTCTGTATGTCTTGGTTTAATCCTTCATATACTGTACTTGCAGATGACTTCACAACTGTTGGAGGGAGCATTTCTCAGTTTGCTGCCAGTTTTGGAAACTCCTGGCGTGTCCCAGACCTGCAGACTGAGGTAAAGTCACAGCATGGCCTGTGTCAGGTTTGGCACTATGGGAGAGTTAAAGAGGGTCTAACCTGTCCAGTTATGATCTTCCTAGCAACACAATCTGTTGCCAATTGTATAGTAGGAGAGATATCTCTTTGGTGCCTTTGGTTCCTGTTTTCACCAACAAGGGCTCATTTGGGAGGTTACAGACTGGTTACAAATGATCTTAATATCTCACTTTTTTTCTGCATTTTAGACAATTGGTTTTCTTTTTCTATGTACAGAAGGCTATGTATCCACCACAATCTATTATGGCTAATATCACTTTTCTACTGGATGTAGTTCTAAATCATAAGGTGTTCCTCTGATACAGTATGTCCCAGGTCTAGCAGTATCAATGCCATGTCCAATATAGAATTTGTTGTGTCAGGATTAGTTGTGTTTTCTAACTGTGGTCTTGGAGACCTAAAACTTTCAGGATTGTAAGACCTTCAATCAATAGGCAAAATTCCCCATTCATGCAGTTCTTGCTTCATTACAATTTCTATGTTTCTCTCTCGCTGTCCCAGGGCTGCAGTGATGCAGCAGAGCTTGGACACAGCTGTGATGTCACTGGGGACACAGAACTACGGCGAGTGGCAGAGTCTTTGTGCCACAGGCTGCTGGAGCATCCCTTCAGTCAGTGTCACAGCAGGGTGAGAATAAATATAGTACCAATACAATTCTGTCCCATTAATAATGCCACACCTACAGTGTGCCAACAGTATATCTATAATGACACTCCTCGTCTGGTACCTACAGTATGTCTCTATAATGACACCTGTTTCTCAACTGACACCAGTCTCTATACTGACATTAGTGCTTCGAGACCTGTCTATACACTAACACATGTCTTATAGCTTTTCTATTTTTACAAAGACACCAGATTACACTGTTGTATCTCATTAGGCAACTCTGTCTCTACCCTGATACCTGTCTCTATACTATATTTCCTGCTCTGTTACCTATGTCTCTATACTGAAGTGTGTCTCCATACTCTAGTTTTTCCTCTTGTACCTCTGTTCTCTATACTGTTGTCTCTAAATTATATTTCCTCCTCTGGCATCTGTGCCTCTATACTTACAACTGTCTCAATATTGTATTTCCTCCTCTGGCACCTCTATCTTTATATGGACAGAGCCCTTCTGACCACCCTCCCCTACTCCTCTGTTCAGTGATTCACCTCCTCTGCCACTGTTTTCTTTCTGTCCGATCCGCCAGGTGGACCCTGCTGCCTATGTAGACACCTGTCTCTACCTGTATTGTAGCCAGGGCCAACACGAGCGAGCACAAGTCACATGTGATACCCTGGCAAGCTATGCACGCGAATGTGCCCAGCAGCATGTTCTCATGACCTGGCGGAGTGCAGAACTGTGTGGTATGTCTTCTAACTCTTTTGTGCATTAATGGGCAATAGTGAATCTGAACATTTGCATTCAAATATTGCTTTGACCAAAAATGTCAGTTTTAAAAAAAGAAAAATAAAATGTTTACACATCTCAAATATCGTACTGTATATTTGACAGTAGCAAAGATAGACAAAAAAGAAACACTAAATTGGACTAATAGAGTTTACAACCAGTTGTTGATAGAACACATCCCCAGTACACCTTGGTATGAATGTAGCTGTGAGACAGGTTGTATTAGGGAAACAGGGTATGGTACTGCTGTGAGAATGGACCCTCCATTAGAGGCTACTAATTAAGCATTTCCAAGACTTTCTTTGTTTCTTTTAAATAGTGTTCCTATTTTTCAATACCTGGCTAATGGTACAATTGAAATTTATGGAATGTGGGAACTTCAGAAAGGAGTTGTGTATGTAAGGGTATGTTTGTAGGTTCATGAGTAATCGGTAAACCGGATAAAAACTTTGTTGGTAAACTAAGGCAGATTCCAAGTGATAGTTGAAGAAAATATATAGTTATTTAGAGCCAAGGAACAGATTAACTGTCTTAGCCTGTAGAGCCAACACACTCTCAAAAATCAAAGATACTTCTTCTTCTTCTTCGCTTTTTGGAACAAAGTTTTGTATATTTACTGTATATAAAGCCACACAATAATTTCAGGAAATATGTTTGACTTTTTGAGTTTTAATGCATTAACTAAACCTAGTTTCCCACCAACTGTCTCTTGAATCACTCCATGTCCAGCAATATTATCCTCATAACACTTCATTGGACTGTACATGCAACCTAAAGGGGGTATATTTCCAATAACACTATTCCCACAGTTTCCTAACCTAAATGCCGAAAACATGATTACTTTCCAAATGCAGATTTGAGGTCTTGTTAATATATTTAGTTTCCTTTATCCTGCTGACCTATACAGCAGTGTGCTTTAATAACCCCCCTCTCCTATCCAACTCTCTCTCTCACACAGAGCGAGTGTGTTCCCGGGGCCAGGTTTACTCAGACTGTGTGTCCTCCTGCCCCCCCAGTTGCACATCTCAGCACCCTCCTGAGGCGGGGCAGTGCCGAGATGAATGTGTTGGGGGGTGTGAGTGCCCCCCCGGGCTGTTCCTCGAACAAGGCAGCTGTGTAAGGAAGGAGGAGTGTCCCTGCTACCACCGTCGCCACAAATACCAACCTGGAGACACCATCTGGCAGAGATGTAACACATGGTGACAATCTCTCTCTCTATGTCTTTTGTTTTTAGATTTTTTTCCCTCTTCAGTGAATTCTCCTCTGTGCCTTTAGAGGTTGCCTTTCAGACTTTCACTCCCATCTGCAGTCTATCACTGTCGTTGTCAAGAGTGTGTGCTGTGTCACTCAGTCTCTCTCCTGCCTGTGTCTGTGTGTGCCAGTGTGTGCCAGGCAGGCCAGTGGCAGTGCTCAGGTGAGCGGTGCCCAGCCCAGTGCACTCTGCTGGGAGAGCTGCATATCACCACCTTTGATGGCAAGAGATACACCTTGCAAGGAGGCTGCGCATACACCCTGGTGGAGGTGAGACACCCCTGCAATGCTGACACAGAGTATCTTTCAAAGAATTTTGCTGTCTCAAAGCCTGTTTTGTTCTCCCAATGTACTTTATACTTTTACTTAAAATTTCAGTTATTTTCAGAAAACAAGGGAAAATATTTGCAATTGAGCTACAAATGATTCTATCAGTACAGGGAAAAACAAATTCAGTCTCAGAGCCATACGGTATGGGAAATTCTCATTTCATCTCTACTACTGTAATACACAGTGAGAGTGAACTGGAAAGAAATTGTGATGTGTTATCGATGTGGGGTTTGTAATGTCTGATGATTATGTATTTTAATACAGCATCTAACTCTTTAGATCCACATCTATACCCTTTATGAAACTAATAAGAATTAAGCGAGACCTCAATACTCAAAAAACCCTGAGACTTCATAGAAATATGGGGTCAAAGCAAACTTGAACAAGTGACGCGATTCAAAGACATATATGTTTGGTTTTAAGCACTCAAGAGAATGTATTGAAGTTACAATATAAAATTAAGACATGGTGAATGGAAATAGAAATATCAGAAAGAAATGGGAGGACATCAACAAGTATTATTAGAAATTTAACATCTGAAGCCCCTGTATGTGAAATGGTGATAGTTTGTAGTCCAGTTGAGTGTCTCTGCCTCTGCAGTGGAATATCACTGAGCAGTCTGAACACAAGCAGTAGAGCTGCTGTATAAGATACTGTAAGAATCACCTTTAAGGATCAAGGATGGAGGAATGGTCAAAACCAAAGCATTTGAGAGCAGTCCATATTTGCATTCCAGGATAGTAAATATCTTATCTGCATTTAAACAACTCTGTAATAGAAACTACTGTACCTGGTAATAGGCTGAATTCAGAATATGTAAGGAATCAGAAACAATTCAAGAAGAAGTTTTTGATCATAATGTTTTATGAGAAACCTGTATTTCTGCAGCCACTTCTTTGCAAATAGTTTTATGCCTGAGGTTAATAAAGATGTCAGTATATAGATCATCCTAATGGATGTTAACCTTTTCTTAAGAAGAGCTGTAATTTAAATTGATTATTGATCTCTGAAAAGAGAGTGCTCACAATCAATCTTTTGTTTTAGTATTAAAGGGGTGACCTGTTCCCACACTACTAGGAAGAATTCAGGGGGAAAAGATATTTAAAACAGGAGACTAGATATGTTTCTAAATAAATCGTACAACTGTCTAAATCTTTTATAAAATTATCTTACAACTCAGTTAATTCAGTGAATTTAGAATTCAGTTTTTGACCAACTCTATGTCAGTTTCAGAAGTGTAGAAATTTGAATAAAAGTTTTAGAATTGTATTAATCTTTTTAGGGTTAGAAAGTACAACATTATTTCTTTATATTCCAATCTGGGAATCTGCTGTACTGATTTTCTGTGTTGGTTACAATAATGTGCATGTTATACACTGAACCTGCTGAACGTTGGTTATGTTGTTGCAGTCTTAAAAGAGATGGTTTTAGCAGCCAAAATGCCACTAGAGGCCATCAAATACCTCCATTATTTATAAATTGAGACACTTGGTGGTTATTTATTAGATTATTGGATGTGGTTAATTACAGTATTTTAAGTGACTAAATAACAGAATGTTTTTGCAACTACAAATGTCAGGTAGTCTCTCCCCTTGTTTTAGCACACCACAGGGTGCTAAAACACACACACTAGAAAAATTAAACCACGTTTTCATCAAACAGCATCAGTGTTTCTATATTTACAGTGGAACTCTGAGGCGCATTAAGGGGAAGATTGTGCATACAGAAAGGGCTACACCCAGGTTCCATAAGGCATGATCAGTGCTATTCAACAGAATGTATAGTAAAAGCAGGACTGTAAGTGTTAGAGGACAACGTGAGTTCTGTGAGCTAAAGTCCATGGTCAACACTTGCTGTTTCTACAAATATGGCAATGTCCAGAGTTTATGACATGAAATGGAGAGAGAGTTTATCACAATATACTGTACATGCCATTTTTTCTAAATGACTTAAAATGGAGTCTCAAAATATTTGTGGCATTTATATTTTGCATCTACACAAATATTTACGCAATAAAAATGTAATACGTTAGCCTTTAGCTGATGTAACCAGTTGCTGCAAAATGATATCGACTTTTTAGTTTGTGTGCTCTCTTAAGGTTTCAAAATGCCCAGTTAACTAAAGATGAGAACATTGCTCTTTCATTGCTCATTTTACTTTGAGTGAATGTTTTGTCCAAGGTGGCATCCAAAGAATGATTTGGCAATGATTTTGCTGAAAGACAGGAAATTGCTTGCCAAAGAACAGAACAGGGTGGCACCTGTCTACAAATGTTCTGACTATTGCATGCTGCCTGCAACCAAGCAGGACGTATAGTCCGTGTTACCAAGACAAAAAACACCAGTTAGTACAGTAAATATAGTAAATACTGTACAATTATTAATTTGGGATTTTAGGATAAAAGCAGATGTTTCCCCTGTTAACCAGTGCCCATTAATCTGTCAGTCACTTTAATATGGATAGACCGATTGTCAACTGACATGTGTATCCATGCAGGACTTTGTTGACAGCAAGCTGGTGGTAACAATGGAGAGCGGGGAGTGTGCAAGGGGAGGAGCCCAGATTTGTCTGAAGGAGATTACTGTCAGTGCTCACAGGACCACTGTCAAAGTCACTGATACAGGTACACTGATCGCTGGCGTCCACCCCACTCTCCTTCTCCATATCTCACTCTCTCACTGTCCTCATAAAACCTCTTTGTTCCTTTTTCTTGTTTCCATGTATCCCACACACTCTGCTGTCTTGTCTTAATATTGGCCTAATGTTTTTCTTTTACATTGTCTTACTTAAGTTTTGTTAGAGAATGTGTTAAACAGACTTTATCATTTTCTTAACGGATTTGCAAAGAACTGTATCTATCTCAGAATCTAAAACAGTGATATACTGTAAACCTAAAGGAATAGGTAAAGGTTTATTCCATGCTGAAAAGAAAGTCACAACATTTTGACTTCGTAAACTACTGTAAACTTAGATGAGATCTTAATACAGGTCCCTGTGGTACTTTATTGAATTAATCACAACTGCCTATTTTGAGCTGTCAGCCCTCATTAGTACCATTTGTTTTCTATCTATTAACTAGTTATTAAACCAAATTATTCATTATTTTGAAAGCCTTCCATCTCCAATCTGTGAATGAATCTTTTATCAGAAACTTTATCGAAAGCTTTCTGAAAATCTGCACACTCCATGTCACATGGACTCAGACCAAAGAATCTTTGCTCTGTCTTTGTCACAATATGCCAGGCCCTAGTGGAAAATTTTGCTTGATCTTTTGGGTTCAAACTTGAGTGCCTGATTCATTCTTGTGAAATTCTGGTAAATGCTTTCCTTAACAGAGCATTGAAAGTTCTGTTATAGGCTGAAGAAAGAACAATCTGAGTGTGTGCACTTTGAAAAACAAATGTGTTCAAGCTACACCAAAGATTTACTGGCAGAAGGTTCATGATGACATCAACATGTGCCGTAAACAAATATATTGATCATCTCGATTAATCAACATATTGTAACAAGAGAAAACATACTGTAGCCTAAAAATAAAGGTTATAGTTTATTTTGGTAACATAACGTGAATTTCAGACCTTTTTTTCTTACATTTCCCCTTTGAATTTGAATGCAAAAATGATTTCTAGAAAGGTAGTGATGTTATTTGTTGAATGCTACCTGTGAAGGATTTCCTCAGTCCTTCCAAAATTTGTTCTCAAGAGATTTACACTACCGAATTCACTAGCAAATTTTCAGGAGAATATTGTTCTCGCCAAACTGTTTATTCAAACACAATCACTGATACAGGTACTGATACAGGAATTGGGCTTATTGAAACTCTATCTGCAAATGGATACTGGATTTCCTGACAGGCACATCTCAGTTGGTGAAAATTCATAACAATATCTCCTCTACAGTGATCTTAAACATTGGAGTACCGCAAGACTGCTGTCTCATTCCTAGGCTATACTTCTTGTTCACCTACAGTATGACTGTATAGCCAGTTACAGCAGCAACCACATAATTAAGTTTGCAGATGACACCATTATTATTGGGCTGATCAACAACAGAAATAAGTCTGCATACAGGAGTGAGCTGAAGCATCATACAAGATGATGCCTTGACAGCAATCTGGCCTTAAATGTCAACAAGACAAAAGAACTAATTGTGGAACTCGAGATATAGAGGGAGGGACGCCCCAATCAGCATTGTTGGCATAGCAGTGGAAACTGTCAGCTGCTTCAGGTTCCTCGGCCTGCCGACTTGGTCTCACAACACTGTAGCCAGTCTGAAAAAGAGACAACAGCGCTTGTTTGCTTACTGCTGTGCTTAAAGAAATATGGCATTGGGAAGCAGTCCCTCCTGAACTTTTACTCCACCAACATAGAAAGTATCCTCACTAGGGGCATCACTGTGTGGTACAGCAGTACTACCATGCATGACAGAGATGCACGACAAAGGTTTGTGGCAACGGCACAGAGGATTATAGGATATGATTTACCATCATTCGGTGAGATCCATACCATCCGCAATAAAGACCAATCCATCATTCAGGATCCCAACCAGCTCGGCCACAAACTGTTCTCCCCCTTAACCTCTGGCAAGTGGTACTGCACTAGACTTAAGAACAGCTTCTATCCCACTGCAGTACGCATCCTCAACAGCTAAATCCAGTGCCTAAATACATCTGCACAAAGCACTTTTTGCATGGTTTAACATGATGTTGTTTTTTGGTCTCATTACTACTACTCATTATTTTTCCACAACATATTTATTGTTCCTGTCGTTTACATTGTGTGGTGTTGTCTGTTGTACTGTGTATGTCCTGAGAGAACAGCGCAATTAAGAATTCCAATGTAGGTGTAGATATGGCAATTAACTCCTCTACTGTACTACTCTACTCAGAAGATGTCAGAATACAACCTCATATTTTCAAAGGGCAAGATCATACATTTCAGGATGTAATGGACTGTGTGTAAGCATATTAATGAGCAGTGCTCAGTGCTCATTTTTTAGCACCTGGTGTCAAAGTGAGCAAGAAGCTGTTTCACCGATATTAGGGTTGATCAAATCTAATTTTGACCTCTCTCACAGACATATCTACTAATCTTAGAATGAATGCACAGTTCTGGCTCTGTGGTCTGGCTGTTGTGATTGGATGAATAATTAATTAATATTCATACCCAGGAAATTCTCTGCATAGAAGTACCTTTATTTTACAGACGACATTCCTTGTTAGGAGGTGTAAATTAATACTTAGATATATACCATAAGCAACTAGAAGGGTTTGTCATTAGCTGTCTGTACTGTGGAATGCCAGTGTGCCAACACTGTTTCCGTGTGTCTCCAGGTGAGGTGATGGTAAATGGCCAGCGGGAGACCCTGCCTGCAGTGACAGGGGATTTATCAGTGATTCGAGCCTCTTCCTCCTTCCTGCTGATCCAGTCATTTGGAGCTCATCTACTTTGGAGCCTGGAGGGGCCCTTGGCCCTCATAACACTGCAGCCCGGTTTTGCACATAAGGTAAGACACACAAGAGAACAAAAATAATTAGAACTCAGATCACCAAAAATGGATGTTTACTCAGTCAGACTGCATTTGAAACTCATGGGTCTCTTCATCAATGCTGAAAGCACTGGTGCTCATATGTGGAAAATAGGTTTTCTCAATGCGATATTTACAGTAAGAGCTAATTCCTACATTTTTTTTGTTAAAATCCTAGGAATTTACACTGGCATAGTAGTTGACTCTTAATGAAATAGAAATGATAATGATACAAATGCAGTCAATGCAGTTTCTTTTCACTTATAAGCATCGCAACTTTATACTGTAGCAATAACAACAACCAATAAGAATAAGAATAATCCTATGTTAAACATATGTTCCCCACAAACTTAAATAAATGTTCAATATAAATCCAGAATGTTCAATGTTGTTATTGTAATAACACAGAAATTAATATGTTCAAGTAGGTAGCCACATCAGCATGCATAGACTGCAAAGGGACAAGTAAAGGTTTATTCCATGCTGAAAGGAGACAAAAATAGACACTGTTTCAGCTGTGGTGCCTTCTTCAGGTGTGAGAAAGAGAGGGAAGTCAACAGCTGATATACTGTAGCATAGGAGAACAAAAGCCGGGAGTGAAGAGGAGGTGGGAGCGGGAGGGATGCAGAGTGGGCACTCAGGTGATGCGAAGTCGAAAGAGGTAAAGAGAGGTGTGAAGTAGAAATCTCCAAATGAATAGAGAGGATTAGAAGGAAACAAGTCTGTTGTTGAGAGAAGCCAGAAGGTGTGATCCTAGTTCCAGGATAATTTGTGTTTTGGATGTCTTTCTGCGATAGGAGTTGAGAAACCCTTCTTTGAGAACGCAGACAGAGGGATCAGTGTGATCATGGCTGCTAGAGTTGAAATGAGAAACTATGGGATTGGAGAAATCTTTGATCCTCCCAGCACTGACCTGTTCTCTGAAGCGGTCTCCCGGTCTCCTAGCTACCTACACTGGAGAAACAGGAAGGGGACTGGGAGACCACTGGAGAGAACATGTCAGGGTTGTTTCCACCCCTCTTCACTCCTGGCTTTTATTCTCCCATGCTAAATCAACTGTTGACTTTCCTCTCTTTCTCATCCCCGAAGAAGGCTCTACAGCCAAAACGTCATGTTTCCTTTCTTCTCAGCATGGAACAAATCTTTACTTGTTCTATAAAAATTAGTGACCCATTTTTGCACAGATTGCTAAACCTGGTAGGTGAAGTCATTTGATCGGGAATCACCGTTGGATAGATCTGATGTGTGCCTAGAGTTCATTTCAGTTATTTCATCTCAGAACTCTCTGTACCTCTGTCTCTGTACTCTCTGTACCACCTAAAATATAAAATTGCATGTTTTTAGCTTCCATCACTAGAAATGCCATGTCTGCATCATCTATGGGAAATTCACATGCATTTTAAACACAAAGATTCTAGAACAAAACACATAATGATTCATTATTCTCTAATATAAATGTAAATGTTCAGATAAAACCCACTGATGGTTAAATTCATTGTCATGAATAGTATTCCTGGAAATTTAAAAAATGAATAGAAAATCTATATAAATACTGTAAAGCAAACTGACAGACCAGGAGTTGTCTGTAACATTATAATTGTCCATCTTTTCCATCATTGAAAGCATTATTTGCTTTTCTGTATGCACAATTTTTAACATCCCAAATTTCATCCCAAATTTCTGTGTAAAAATGTTAAAATAAAGCTTGAAACCTTTCCAATCAATCGAGTTAAATCATACATCCCAGGAAGCCGGACAGTCATCCAATTAGTGCATAGCTGGTGTTGCTTCTGTTTCAATTGCAATTGAAACAATTGCAATTGGGGCAGTCTGACAGTGTTCGCGTTGCTGTCTCAGGTTCGAGGACTATGCGGGACCTTCACGTGGAGCCAGCAGGATGACTTCACCACTCCCGAGGGGGATGTGGAGACCAGTGCCGCCGCCTTCGCTGCCAAGTTCAGCACTGGTCTGCACTGCCCCCCAAGCCGTGGTCATCCCCTCGATCCCTGCAGTACCTACACGCAGAGGCGCCAGCACGCAGAGGAAGTGTGTGCTGTCGTTCACAGCTCTGTGTTCCAGGTGAATGGAAATCCTAGGTGTCTGCATGAGCCTGTTACTCTAGAGCAATGCAAGCCTGTGTTAAAACCTCTTATTATGAGGTCAGGCTGTGGAAGTACTTTAACTCTCTGGTGCTGTGATAGAATTAGCTGGTACTGTATACAGAAGATTATTAAACTAGAATATTAAAGTTGAACAATCTAGTATCATCATGTAAAATGGAGAGAAGGCTGGATGATAATAAATTATGTTAAAGTATGGTATTAACAATAGCTACATTAGAAGTTTGCTCTTGATTTTACAATTTTCAATTTAATTAACAATGGATTCAGAATATTGTTTGTTTTTTTAAACATAGGCTTCATGTTTCCAATGAAGGAGGGCTCATTTGGCATATGTGCTACGTGGACTGGGGAAAGAAGCTTTTCATTTCTTTGGGCAAAACGTTAAAGCTTTGTGGCTTAATAGTATATGCTTTTGTTTGAAAAGGTGTCAGAGTGAGTATGAGAGTAGGGTATTAAAACTGTGGAAATGTCTGTGTTTTATTTGTCTTATTTGTCTGCAGCCATGTCACGACCTAGTGGATCGCGAGCCCTATCACCGCCTCTGTCTGTATGAAGTGTGTGGCTGCACCCCTCCTAGGCAGTGCCAATGCACTGTCCTTACTGCCTACGCTCGCCACTGTGCCCAGGAGGGGGCACCGGTGAACTGGAGGAACCAGACCTACTGCCGTGAGTGTCTGAGCACTGAGTGAGTCACCTGCAGAGATGACTATATTACAAGAAAAATCCCCAAATAAATTTCCATGGGGTTAAAGTCAGCCATCTGTACTAGGCTTATATACTGTGATAATGAATACTGTAAATCCCCCCAAAAATTAAGCCTCAAGCTCTTGTCAGATTTTAGTTGGTTCCTGTTTTATTCTAATCAACTGGCCAGATTTAGTGAAGTTGACAACTCTCTGAAACCCTGAGTTTCATTTGGATTTTCTCTCAAGCTTGACACACAGTCTACAACTTTGATGTAATGTTCAAAGCAGTATTTTTATAGTGTGTCTAAAGTAGTACATACAGTATTAAAATGTTCTACTCATACATGCCTTTATTTAACTTAAGAAGTCAATTATATGACTGTCTAACACACACAGACATGGCCCCTGAACTTTATCCATTGTTAGAATGCCATGTGTTTTGGGGGGATTTTAAAGATTTATGTACAGTATTTATAAAAAGAATAGTGAAATATATGCCTGCACAGATGGTAAATCTGTCCTTCTGTAAATCTGATGGGGATACCAATACATTTTTATACAGGAAGGAAGTAAGGAGCAGGTACTACATGACAGAGCTTGGCTCTCTGACTGTGAGTAGTGTCCAGCCACACGGATGCCCACAGCTCAGCATTTCTCCTTTGTTCCCCCACAGCGATGCAGTGCAGTGGAGGCCAGGTATATCAGGAGTGTGGTCGGCCATGTCAGGGCTCATGTGCTGACTTGCGTCTCAGCCAGGGGTGCCCAGCAGAGGAGAGCTGTGTGCCTGGGTGTAACTGCTCCCCTGGCCTGGCAGAGGACGAAGCAGGGCAGTGTGTGCCAACAACCATGTGTCCTTGTGTAGAAGGAGACTTGGTATACCAGCCAGGCAGTACCATCCAAAAAAGATGCAACACCTGGTAAGTGAAATGGAAAACACATACTGGCCAAAGAATCACATACACAAAGTGCCCAGCACCACACAACAGACGGCAGAGTTGGGGATACTGGGGATATACTGTACTCCATTGTGGTACATGTTGTGGATGTTGTGGAAATGTGGATGAATTTCTTAATGTCTTAGAAAGTCTTAGAAGTCACATTAAACCATCTTGAAGACTTAAAACAGGTGCTCCTGACCTTGAAATGATTTGACAATTTTAAACCAATTCAGGTTGATAAGCAAGTCAAGAAGTCAAACAGAAGTTAAAAGTAGTAGAGAAAATAGGGAAAACAAAAAAAACTACCAAAGATAACAAAAATAATTTAATCAGAATTCTTTAAAAAGACCTTGATGAGATGTTAGGACCAAAAAGTTATTGAGTAACTAAGCACAGAAGAATGGATTTGAATGTCTCCTTAAGGAAAAGTCTGGAATTTCTGGACATGAAGAGAATTCTCAGACATGAAAGATGAGAGGTGAGCAGAGAAGTCAAACAGGTGTCACACATTTCTGTACCTCACTCAATCTGAAGTTTCATCTTGATATAATGTACAGTAGGTGTAAAGCTGAAATACTTTCTAATGATTTCCTTTATAAATCATGTTCAGAGTTGGAAAGGTAGTGTATATAAATCACTGAATATTGACGCAAGCCAAATGAGTTTCAAAAGTTTTTGTTTTACTCCTGAGAAGTAATGAATTGAAATAATTTAAAGGTGTTGATCTGACAGGAGAAAAAATTGTAGTTTTTGAAAGGTACTTTTTCAATTAAAATGTATACTTTTTAACAATTGGAGACAGAAAAAAAGTGGAAACCATTTAGCATTTAAGTAAATGTTAGTGAAAAACAATTTTCTGTAGAAAATCCCTTATCTGATTTCAGTATACAGTAGTAGATATCAGGGCTCTATAAAAAGAAATAAGACTATTCCTTAAGAGTTTCAGGCATACAGTCTACATCATGTTTCATGTTTCTTGTTACATTTAATCATTTCTGCCCATTAGCATTCTTTCCTTACTACATTCTTTCCTTACTACTAAACGTAGTAGAGAAAATAGGGAAAACAAAAACATAAAAAAAAGAATTTGTTTCAACAAAAGTCTTCTCATGCAGACAACTGCTTTAATATACTGTAGCCGGATCTTGTCAGATCTCAGAACCAAGCAAATATGTGCCTGCTAAGTACTGGAATGAGACAACCTAGAAACCCCAAGTTGCTGCTCTTATTGGTGTTGGTTGATTAATAGGTAGTGCTGTTCCCTCTGCACCAGAATCTCTAAACCAAAGTGTGGATTCTCGGGGACACTGAGATGCAGGAGTTGTCCTTGGATGAAATGTTAAACCAAGGTGTGGTTACTTGGTTGTTAAGAACCCTCTGCAATTGTTCAGAAAAGTAAGGGTATTAATCCTGGAGTTCAGACTGTATTGTTCTGGGCTTGTGCAATCTTCTTAATCTTTCTTTTATTTCAGTTGGTAAAGCAGTTTCCCATTTTTCTGGGCTGCTCTGTGGTGGGGCTGCCATAAGCAGAGTGGCTGTCATGCATCACCATGAGGTGATGAAGTGGTTCCACCTTCTATAAAGCGCCAGGTTCATTTGGGATGAGATGCTACTGTACTATATAAAAGCAATTAAATAAAATAAGGTTTGCACAATTGTTCAGCCTCAAGTTTCAAACAATACTTACACTATGTACAAAAATAAAACAGAAAGAAAATCATATAAAGAAAATACTTAAAATGCTTTATATTCTATCCTTTGCTGTCCTTTAAGCTTTGCCGGTGGCTTGCAAGCAGAAACATTTTTAACCATGCATCATTTTAACCTAACTTCTCTAGCATTCTGAGGTTAAGGGTACTGTACATACAGTACTGTATCTTCAGTTTATTCCTCAAATGTTTCCAGAGTTCAATGCAGCTTACACTGTGACATGATAACGGATCAGTCAGAAGCCTTACATCTTGGTGAATCTGTCCGCAGGCGGCTGAGGGAGGTGGTATGAGAGCTCTGATGAAATCACCCTATGGCCTGTCTCCTGTGTCCCCGGGATAGGTTGATTTCATTGCATTTCTTTACCACGTGGCAGCTTCAAGTCCCTGAGGCAGTTCAGTGGCATGTACTCTAGCTGGAATATTTGACATGCAACCCCCAGGTGAAGTAATGGTCTCTGTTATTCAAACTCGAAACCAGCAGATGATGGGAATCTTGCCTAGAGATTCCAAATGAATTGTGGAAGAGAGCAATGCCAATGTAGCCAGATATTAGAAAGAGATTAGAAAATATTTCCTATAAAAGAAACACACCAGAAGCCTTAATTCACACATTCCCCCAGAACTCACTCATTCTAAATCTTTGAAATAATTATAGACTGCTGCAAGGGCTATTTGAAATGCTGTGTTCACAAACCCTGATAAGAAACCTTAATTAAACCATGACATGAGTTTTGAAACACAGTACTGTATGTCTTTAAACTAATATGTTAACAGTTAACATTTCTTCTTTACTTCAAATACTTGAGTTCATTATTTTCTAATATGACAGGGAGAAATAGCAGATCTGCCAACTATGAATAGATTAATATACACAGAAAGGATGAAATAACCCTATAACAAATAGCTTCCACTGTTATATTGTAACTTGACTGTCACGGATGTCGGAGAGGAAGAACCATAGAATGGCAGGAGAGCAAAAGATGGGGATTAGCCCAGGCTCAACTGTTCAGGGAATGCCGTATAGAAACCTATGCCCTCAGGTAGCGGACGTGGGGCGACCTGGTGCTAGGCGGGTTTCAGGACATCCGAACATCAATGCTGAGCCAAGGCAGACTGAAAGACCCGGAAATATATAGGCCCAGAGATAGAGAAACACCGGAAAAGAACAGTGAGAGACTGGACAGAGGAGGAGCACCCTCTAGCTGCAGAGGGCGTAACACTGACTCAACAATGTACTCCCTCATGATGCTTACCATGTAAAATGCAGCACTTTCTTAAAATATTTATTTATTAATTCATATGGCTCAAGGGTAGCCTTTCATATTCATCTGACCTCACTATTCCAGCCAATATCATGATATTGGATATTGGAAGATGAAGATCCCTGGAAGACTAATCTTTAGTACAGTGGCCAAGGAGTCCCTACTGGGTAAGATGTGATGCATACTGTACAGTATGTTCCTAGACAGATGGGTTAAGCCAAATTGAGTCACTGCAACCAAATAATAAAATGTTTCTCTGATAATGGTACATTTTTCAAAAGTAAAAACAAAAAGTATTAGATATGACTAAAATATGAACATAAGAATGGTCACAAAAAAAGTAAGCTCATAATTCCATCTAGCCCATTTGGTAGCCAGTAACTAATCAATTTCTAAAGGATCCCCCAGATGGTGAAAGCCCAAAGCCCCTAATGTAGGTTTTAGAACCTGTATTTCACGTGATCAGGTCCAGATTATTTTTTTAGATCAATTGAGCAAACCTCTGTCATACTTCATTGTGACTGCTTTGTGGTGCCTGTGAGTGACCTCTGCATACTCGTTAAGTTAATCAATGACCGAGTGACCTTCGGTGGTTTGAAATTCTCCTTCAAAAGATGACTGTGCAGATTTTCACTCTTCTCTCAAAGTGCTTAAACATCGTCAAAATTGTTGTGAATTAATATACCTGTCCAGCCTAACCTAAAACTTTCATATAAAGTACTACTAATGCTAAAAAATGCTATACATCGTTTATTAGAAAATAATTGTCCAAAAGCACCGGAAACACTACCAGACTACCAACATAGAAATCTTTGTTCAGCTCCTAAAGAGGAGACTTTGTGTAGTGTTCCCCTTATATTCTATAAAAATATATTTCCATAGTAAAAAGAGTACTTTTGCTAAACGTTTAAAAGTTGTAATACAGTCTCAAGGTAACATTTTGTCCTTTACTGAGGTGAGTGTCTACATTCAAAGAAGTTTGTAAGATTTAGTTTCTCATCAATATATAGATTTCAGTTGACTAGGATATGTTTCCAGCTCTTACCTATTAATCATGCATGAACGTACTTTATTCATGCCTTGATGCCATCAGGTCATGTGAGCTTAGGCTTTAAACTATGTTCTTGCCTGTTAATCAAACATGATCACAGTGCACTCTTAGCACTTCAGTAGAGTTTCCTTGGAATGTACCAGAAAAATAAACAGAAATACAACTCTAACAGAGGAATTCCTTTGAAATATGAACATACCAAGTATGAAACATAATAAT
Organism: Lepisosteus oculatus; assembly: GCF_040954835.1. Classification (NCBI taxonomy): domain Eukaryota; kingdom Metazoa; phylum Chordata; class Actinopteri; order Semionotiformes; family Lepisosteidae; genus Lepisosteus; species Lepisosteus oculatus. The sequence goes on along the minus strand of NC_090701.1, from coordinate 28,193,701 downwards.
TCTTTTTCCAGTCTCATCATAGAAAATTTCAGATAGTTTAAGACACCTTAAAAAAAAGATCAACATTTTTGTATGGAATTAGCCAAGTCCCAGTTATGTTCACTAAATATGTTAAATCAAAGCAAACAGGACTACAAAAAGAGAGACTGTGCTGGACCCAGCTGGACGAGCTCCTGGGATCAATACATTGGCACCAATCAGATGGTTGTGACAGGAAGACTAGATTTTTCCACTGGCTGTTCTATTTTGTCTTGGAAGTGCTGAAGTACTATATAGTATTGACTCTTCTCATCTTTCCTGTTTCCATCTCTCTCTCTTTGCAGTGTGTGCCAGAGTGGAGTGTGGAACTGCACCACGCTCAGCTGTCTAGATGTGGTGGAATGTCCCGGGAGCCTGGTGTTCTCTCCTCACTCTTGTTTGCGTACCTGTGCCAGTCTGGACGTGCCCGGGCCCTGCACAGAGCCCCTGCATGGCTGTGTCTGTCCAGAGGGAACTGTGTTCCTGGTCAGTGCCCAGCAAGAGCAAAACATTATTTCCACAGAGAAAGACAGTTATTACAAAGAAAAGTTTACGTGCCCTCTTATCTTTTTATATTAAAGCAGAACATTTTCCTTACATGATGTGTTTTGCCAAGTATAACATCAGAATCACCTTCAAGTTTAACTAAAATATCCTGATTTTTACCCTCTTTGTACTTCTGTCTCTTGCCTTATTGTGTACTGTGTTATACTTTTGTCATCCTTCTCTTCCTGTACTCCTACTCTCACTCATACCCTCAACCCATCCCTGTTGAAATTTGCAATAACTGATTGAATAAGTAGTATTTAATCCTAAACTGGATTTTATTGAATGAAAATAGTATAAGCTCAGTAAGCAGAAGAGACAACTAGATTATGCAAACAATGGCTAATGACATGATGGCAACATTGAAAATTGTGCTTTCATAAACCATGTTGGCCTTCAATTTGGCTAGAGATTTGGCTGCAGAGCTTGAGAATCTCTGTTATGAGCTTGTTGTATCTCACCGAAAGTTGTGTCTGTTCATTTGCAGGATGATCAATGTGTCTCCCCAGCTGAGTGTCCCTGTCATCACAATGGCAGACTATTCTACACCAATGACACCATTACCAAGGACTGCAACACCTGGTGAGCTCCACGACCTCATCTTCCACACATAAAGTCTTGCAGTCGTACACAAAGCAAGGAATTAAAAAAAAAACGTTGTTCCCTGTTTTGTGAGAGTTGAATTGAAAGGTGCAAGAAAGATGGAACATTATATTTTATGGAAATAATTCTCAGATGAAACAAAGAATTGAATTTGAACTTGAACTTTATTGCCATATGCAACCGGTGAATGTACTGGTACAATGGAATTCTTAATTTGCTTGGGGACTAAAACACTGGAGCAACAAATGATTACAGTCTTCCTGTCATCTTATAAAACACATGTTGTTGCACCTTTTACAAACAATTGGTTCTCAATATTTCATGTGTCCGTCATTTGCACAGAAAATGTACTATATTCAGCACATATTAGTTTGGTTTTGGTCTTATAAGTGGTCTCTATTGGCATGGAAAAAAGATAGCAAAGAACATTAACATTATGGAGACCCAGAAGTACATGCCTCCATTTCAATGTGGAGAAATGTTCACTGGTGTATACAGAACAGTGGAAGTACAGCCTGCCTGCTAAGAAAAAAACAGTTAAAATCAGAGAAGTAGTGTTTTAAGGAATACATTGTGGTAAATTTCACCCACAGTATCGAAAATGAATGAACTCCACCTACAGTACCAAGAAGTTCTATAACGCATGCAATGGATGAAACCCTTTTTCATTACCTCTTTGCTTGATTGCTTTCATCCTCTCTCCCTGTCTTGTTTCTTCCTTCCCTCTCCCTTCTTATCTCTCAGTGTGTGTTCTCAGCGCCACTGGCACTGTGGGCGGTCCTTGTGCGCAGGGGTGTGCATTGCAACTGGCGACCCTCACTACGTGTCATTTGATGGGCGCGCCTTTTCCTTCTTGGGCGACTGTGAGTATGTCCTGGTGCAGGATAATCAGGGGCTCTTCATCCTCACAGCTGAAAATGTACCCTGCGGCACCACAGGGGTCACCTGCACCAAAGCTGTCACCCTGACGTTGGGGAACACTGTCATACACTTGCTGAGAGGTGAGAAGGGCAAGGGGGAGAGTGGAGGAGGGAGAAGGGGATGTGTAGAAGCCAGACAAAGGAAAAGGAGAGTGTTTGCACTTGGGGGACTAGAAAGACATTAGAGGAGAGAGAGGAGAATCAGGAGGGGATAAAGAATGGAAATATGAGGGCCCCCTTTTTCCAACTCTTTACCATGTTCCCCTAGCACCGGAAAGCTCCAACCAGGAAAGGAGAGGATGCACTACAGTAGGAAAAGACAAAGACTCTAGAAAAGAAACTATAAAGGTTTTTTTTTAGATGTGTTCAGATTTTACCACTGTGCAGTATCACAAAATGTTTGTGTTGCCATTTACTCTGTTGTTCAAACAGCATGACAAGGTAAGATATGTGAGGACATTGAGAGGGATAACCTACATAGTTTTTAATGATTTTAGAGCATGTACGTAGCATGTAACTGACCAATCCCACCCTATCCCCAGCAGCGTTTATCCCGCTCACAGTTTGCTAGTGACATGACCTAAACTCAAACTTGTGATCACAGACTTTAACCTACATCTAGACAAAAATATCTCCCCCATCGAGGCACTGAGAATGCTCCCTTTGCCAACACTTTAATGCAAGTAGTCATTTCTCTTTATGTTGCATCTCCTTTATGACACAAAACTTGATTATTAGGATTTTTTCAATGCCTTTCCGAGATGTATGGATACAAACATAGAGGAGTGTTTTGTGTTTTCTCTACAGATGTACCTTAGTTGTGCATCTTATCTATATTTATGAGTTTCCCTGTCTCACTGTTACTTTGCGTCTACAGGCCAGTCGGTGACAGTCAATGGCTTACCAGTCTCATTGCCTAAGAGCTACAGTGGGAATGGGCTGAGGCTGGAGCACGCTGGGCTGTTTATATCCCTGTCCTCCTCACTGGGTCTCACTGTGCTGTGGGATGGAGGTATGGCAGCTGCAGAGACACCGGACAAACACCCACAACAGAACCACTAGTTAAAGCTGACGCATAGTTTCACAGTGAGCCCTATCTGAACAGACAACCATGCCTAGAAGACTTCCTGCATTCCTTCTGAGTAGTCTTTCTAAGAAGGTCCACAGGAGAAGCTGTATGTTTTAGAACGTAGTGAAGAATGAGTGTAGAGCATCTCATGCTCACTATCTACCTATCTTTCTATCTCTGGTCCAGACATATGATTTCTCTCAAATGCATAACAATGCAATAACATGTATTATAAAAAATAAGATAACTATAATTACAGTATATCGACAATAATATAACCTTTTTATAGAACATTGCAAAGGACAAAAAAGAAAAATTGCGTCACATATGCAAGACATTAACTGCACATTTACATGTCTTCCTTTCTCTTCCCTGTTCTGAGCACCTCTGCTCCATCTCTGAGCGCTGTTTTACTCTCTTCTATGTTGCCTCTCTTCAGATGTTCCTTTTTTGCTAGTCCACTGCTTGCATTTTTCTCTAACCCTCCCTCTTTTCCTGTGCAGGCATGCGAGTTTATGTCCGGTTGGCTCCAGAATTTCGTGGACAAGTTGCAGGGCTGTGTGGTAATTTTGACGGTGATGCAGAAAACGACTTTGCCACGCGACAGGGCATCATTGAGTCCACCCCAGAGCTGTTCGGGAACTCTTGGAGAGTCAGCCCATCCTGCCCTGAAGTCTCAAGTCACAATATCCATGAGCCCTGCATTGTGAGTATACAGAACAGGCACTCATCACCCTAATCATAAACCCTACCCTTACCCTGGCTTTCAAATAAGCTAATCATCATTTAATATTGGGTTTCATGAAAGGCACTCATAAATAAATGACCTAGGCCTAATCTTACTCTACTCTTATACCATCACTAACCCCAAATCTCACCCTAGTCAAAATCTTCCAGTTCTTTACTCTAAACCAAAAACATTAAAGATAACCATAACTCTTACCATACTAAGTGTTTGCTCCAACTTCACTAACTTTAATCCATACACTGTGCATAAACATTGTGCACCCTCCTTTATCAGGAACACCCACATCGGGCAACATGGTCAAGGAAGCGCTGTGCCATCATCACCCAAGAGCTGTTCTCACCTTGCCATGCTGAAGTGCCATGTCAGCAGTTCTATGACTGGTGTGTCTTTGATGCTTGTGGGTGAGTAACAACTGGGGTACATTTCTAGGAGGGGGAAGATGTTTGGTAGCAATAATGATATTTGTATCTGTTTCCTCAAGTATTTTCACGTCCCTTCCTGTTTCTGCAAAACTTTGCAGTCTGCAGGCATATTTGAATATTTCGCAACCAAAAGCAAACCTGCAATGATGCAAACACATCATCAGAGAAACTGAAATATAAGTAATGGTATTTCATGAAGGTGAAGATGAGAATTTTTCAGTTTAATTGTTTAGATTTTAAAAGTGACATGCATATTTTTTATAATATTGCTCAGTTTGTAGAGATTTTAGCTCCATGTTTCACTCTTACACATGTTTAGAGGGCAGAATCATTGAGATGATACATTATAGTATTGTATAGTATAGTATACAACTATGGTAAAACCAAATGAAAGCATAGTAACAGCAAGAGAACCTAGTGTTAAAAGGCAAAAATCATATAAAAAACAGAATTACTCTTCAAATGTAATGTTTTAAATATTTGTAGCAAAATTTGATGTCATGTGCAACTGGCTATGTATTTTCTGCGGGCTTCTTATCTCATAGTTGCGATTCTGGTGGGGACTGTGAGTGCCTGTGTACAGCCATAGCAGCCTATGCAGAGGAGTGTAACCGGAGAGGCATCTACATCCGCTGGAGATCACAGGAGCTCTGCCGTGGGTGTCTTGTGTACAATAACAGCTTTCTCTTACACACTGTTCTTCGTACTAACATTCCAGTCTGCATACTAACACTCTGCATTCCTCCTTCACAAGAGGAAACGACACTCTGAATTTCAAAAGACACCAGCCAAACTCCATAAGACCAAAACCTAAGCTCTTATCTTTATGTGGATGGTGATGCAGTTAATTACTGACTGTGTGTCATTGCCTCTTTCTACAGCTATGCAGTGTGATAATGGCCTGGTGTACGAGGCCTGTGGGCCAGCTTGCACCCCAACCTGTGGCAGTCTGGGACAAAGCCCTGACCCACACTGCAGTGCCCTCTCTTGTCTGGAAGGCTGTTTCTGCCCACACGGCACTGTCTGGCATGGTGAGACTACAGGGGGTTGGGGGGCCATGTTGTTTTGGTTTGCAGTCCAGCCTGAACTCTTAATGAGGTGGAATTAATTCATTGGAATCAATTCTTCACTCATTTGATCCATATTACCACAGTTATTATGTCTTTTATTTATTTAGCATTTAAAGTTAACCTTTATAAATTGATAGACTAACGATTCTATAGGACTAACGATAAATATCACTGATCTTCTGTACACAAATACACCTGTATTTGGCTTCAGTCTATCAACTCTATTGGAGTTGCTAATATAAATAACATATGATTTATGATAAATAATTGATCATTTCTGAGACTTCTTCATGAATCATATCTGAAATACACTATGCACTAGCACTACAAAGACAGTAGTTGGCCCTTATCAATCATGGCCTCCTCATAATCCCCATCTATGAATTGGCTTCATTACTCTGCTCTCCTCCCCACTAATAACTGATGTGTGGTGAGTGTTCTGGTGCACTATGGCTGCCGTCACATCATCCAGGTGGATGCTGCACATTGGTGGTGGTTGAGGGGAGTCCCCATTACCTGTTACGCGCTTTGAGTGGAGTGTCCAGAAAAGCGCTATATAAGTGTAAGCAATTAATTAATTAAAAGGCATAAATCAAGATGAAGACAATAAAGTTTTTTTATGACAGAAAACAAAGAAATTGTGATGATAAGAGCAAAGACTTTTCCAGTTAGGACCATTGTAGAGAGATTGGGCATCACAAAATCAACAATATGGAATTCCTTGAAAAATATTATTACTATTTATTACTGGAGTAATAAATAATCGGCAAAGGTCAGGTCATACAAGCAACCAATGACAGAAAAATCATTAGAGCTGTGAAGAAAAACTCTAAAATAACCATCAAAGAGATTGTAGACAATCACCAAGAAATGGGAGTGAAAACTGGTCTAAGAACATATCTGGCTTCGATATCTGTTCGGATACCTGACTTCTGTTTTTAGTAATGTGTATGCAGTTGCAACATTATAATGACATTCCTGGGGAAAGGTGATCCATTGGGAGACTCTGCAGAATTAATGAGGCCAAAGAATTGCATAATGTATAGAGTAACAGTTTATGTAATTTAGAGGTGATGTCTGCAATCACTGCCCAAGACAAAGTCACTGGTAAAGTATTAACAACCAGATTAAATGGACTTTGAGTACAGAGTAGGGAACACAAACATTTACCATTAAATCATTTGAGCTCTCATTGAATGAAAATTCAGGAGTGGCATAGAGCTGCATATTCCTGCTCAGAAATATCTTTACCAGTATTTCTCAGATACAGTTATCATTGGTTAATGTACAGCAGGTTTTATACAGTAGGTCTTTTTTAAAATATCTTCTTTAGAAAAGCACTGTTCTGACTCAAAAGCTTCATTAGTTAACTTACATGAATTAGAAGCTGAAGTTGAAGGGTTGTAGCTAATGACTTCTGCCATAGAGTGCAATGTGCTTGTTCTTTGTCTCTGCTACAGATGGCAGCTGTATTTCCTCCTTGGAGTGCCCATGTGAGTGGCAGGAGTCTTTGTATCCCCCAGGTGCTACTATTATCAAGGACTGCCAGAACTGGTGTGTCAAAGATTCGCCTGCAAACAGTACATCACTTTCATTTTATTTCATACATAGTAAATCTTCTTGGTGTGACATCTTAGTTTGTCTTTTTCAGATAGATATCAATGTGTTACACTGCAGCTATATAACTAGAGTTCTGCATTCAGACTGTGTCTGTTACATGGTCGTAAATAAAGAATCTGCATCACCGCTCTTCCTCAATTACTTCAGACCTTTTTCATGAGTACAGGTTTGTGTGCTTGATTTCACTGCACTCCATACAGGAAACATACCCTATACATTTTTGTTCATTCATTGTTGCACATAATTAAAATTATGAAATGAACACCAACATTTTGACCCTCAAAGGTGGATGTGTGTAATGGCTTGTAAAGAGTGAAGAGTAAAGAGTAATTTTTGCAATATTCAAAATCACTATATTTCTTTTCCCTAGCTTTGTCTCCAGGCAGTGATGTTGCAAAATTTAAATTGCACAGAGAGCCTGAAGCTAGCTTAACTGACAATTCAATTCAAATCCATGAGTTTGTTGCTTCCTATTGACGGTGTTCATCTACTGGGGAAACAGCTGGAGAGCAGTCTCATAATACTCATAATACTCATAATGCTGCAAATCAGTCTGAAATGCCAGGTCCAATCCTACTGAGATAACAGCTGAAAAGTACTCAATCACTATAGATTATCTGTGTTTATTTTATTTTCTGGGAATCACAGCATGTTTCATACTAATATTGCCAATCTCTCAATAAAAGGTAATTCCATCAACGTGGCATAGCACAATATTACATTGAATACATATACAGCTAAATGTGATTTGTCTCTAAATTTAATGTATAGAGTAAAAAAGATCTTTGTCTCTAAATTTTCTGTATAGAGTGCAGAGAAATAAAGCACACAATCCTGTACTCTTGTACAAGGTCCAAAGTAATTGAACATAATTTTTCAAAATTATTGAAATACTGCAGATCTGTGGGATTTTGTGGGTATTTATAGTATACTGCATATTTACACACACACTAAACACTCAATTTGTATTTACAGAGGTTGTACTTATGCTTAGTAACATAGAATAACATCCTGAAACCCTGAATCATAAAAGAAGCTTACAATTACTTGTGGAGGTTATCTAAATGACACAGGGAACTTGCCATACTGTAAATCCCCTCATGCTATAGGTTAATATTGACAAAATAGCTCCCTATAAACCCTACAAAGACAGTCAATCTTTTTTCAAAGAATAAATTAAGCATTATTCTTTTCAGGTTTTAGACATTTTCAGTAAAAAAAATGTTTCAGAGAAACTGCACCTCATACAGAAGTTGTAACAGTCAAAGTCTCTGTATATAAAGCTAACAAAGGTCTAGCATGCACTGTATACCTACTGTTTGTGTAGATAAGGTTTGAAAAAATGTCTCTCTTTGTTCTCTGTGCTGCCCAGCTTATGTTCGGCAGGAATCTGGCACTGTGAAGGGCAGCCCTGCATCCCACGCCCCACCTGCCTAGAGTCGGAATTCGAATGTGGGACGGGACGGTGTATCCCTGCGCCCTGGTTGTGCGACAATGAGGATGACTGCGGCGATGGCTCCGATGAGTTCTGTGCCACCACTTGTGCCCCAGGGGAGTTCCTCTGCACCAACGGACATTGCCTTGAAGGATCCTTGCGCTGTGATGGGAATCCCGACTGCCCTGACCAGTCAGATGAGGAGTTTTGTCCACCCATTCACCCTGTGTGTCCACTTGGACAGTTCTCATGTGCCAATGGACGCTGTCTCCACCCAGAGCGTGTGTGTGATGGCCATCTGAACTGTGGCTTCGCTGACAACTCTGATGAAGCAGGTCTGTGTGACTGTGTGCAGCACTTACTTATCGCTAGTCACTGTCTGTAAGCAGAGGTGCATATGTGTTTTAGTGCATTTGTTTTTCATAGTTGCTCAATATATATACTAGAATATACAGTATATATAAATCTACAGCATTCCTAAGTTTTTATTCCTTTTCATTCAAGTCTTCCTTAGCACTCTTTTCACCAATTGACTCCTTGTTTCCTAGTCTCTCCCTTGTTTTTTGATTGCCCTGACATTAAGACAGGCAACAGTAAATTGACACAAAAATACAATAAAACATTAACAGTTTTTTATCAGCTTTCGATCAAGTACCATTATACTGAAATAATACACTATCATTATATTAAAATATAATAATAATAATAATATGATAAATAATGCAATTCATTTCACTAAAGTTAAAACTTTGATGGACAAATGTCACTGTTATGAAATGCTACTCTAAAGGAAAATTTGACATTTCGGACTTTAAGTGTTTTGATCACTTTCAGTACTGTCATTTGTGAGGTGGGAATGCAGTTTTTCAAACTTTGAATTCTGTTGTGCAAAGAAGATGCCCCAGAAACCTGGAACTGACCTGCCTTGACCATTTTTAAAACAAAGTGGTTTGAAATGTCAGAGTAGATGAGGAGGCAGCCAGCTGTGCGTTAGGACCCACACAGAGCACAGCATGTGCACCCCTCACTGGCCCATCTAATACCTCTTCCAGCAGCAACCTTAGTTTTTTCCCCAGAGGTTTCCCATCCAAGAACTGACCAGACTCACATCTACTTAGATTCAGTGGGTTGCCAGTTGTAAGTTGCAGGGTGATATGGCTGCTGACATAATAGGGTGGGGAAGGCATGGTACCACTGAGCAGAGAAGATCAGGGAGTTGCGTGGCCAAGCATGTCATCTGGAAGCTGCACAGTCCTGCTGGTCTGGTTGGTTGTTGTGAAGACATAGTGAGACTGGGGCAAACAGGAATTCATCTGGCTGTGCAGTTCCATTTCAGGATCAGGTAGTCAGGCTGATTCAGATAGTACCTTATTAGTTCTGATCAGTGGTTAGTGCTAAGAGCACGTCCCAAACTCAGCACAAAGCTCAATGACAGAGCATCTGACAGTAGGCAAAGCAGAGTTAAGTAACCTGGAAGTGATGACTTAATAAGCAGATGTCAGCTCCTCCAAACAAGTTCTCACAGCACTAGGGGGTGTTTGACACTACATGTGACTGGAGCTGGTTGCCAAGGAGGCCGAGAGCTGCAAATTCTGGCTTGCTGGGGCATAACAGTTCTAGCACAGGGAGTATTGAATGTTCAGAATACAAATATCACAAATATCAAGGTTGGCAGACAGCCATCTTGGTTTAAAAGTAACAGAATTGTACAATTTTTAAAATGTTTTTTATTCAGGACTTGTTCAGTTAAGAATTTTAAGTAACAATTACAATTTCAATTTATATCCACAATTTATAAGGTAGACAGAATTTGTAGATGGTCAAGAAATGGCAGTTACTGTAAGTGGAAATTAGTTTTTAAGCTGGACCTCCATACCACCTATTGTATAATGTTTATTGTCAGCAGAAAGTCATCTGCCAAGTACAAAATAATTTGACTGGCCAGATGCGTCAGTGTGTTGGCTGTAAAGGAACAAGTAAAGGTTATTTCCATGCTGAAAAGTAGAAAGGAGAAACACAATGTTTCATCTACAGAACCTTATTCATGTGTGAGAGAGATAGAATGGTGGTGAAACTACAAGGTTGCAAACCTTTCAGAAAGTCTTCAGAAGGTAAAAGTCTACAGTATATAGTGGGATTTTAAAGCTTTCAGAAGAGTTTGGCATTGCATAGGATACAATACATCCATTATCCATGAATGTACCCCCCTTTTTCCATATCTGATGGTTTTGCAATGTCTACATGCATAGATGGGCACCCCATGGATATGGAAACCCTGAAAATATCACAAGACAATGAAGTGCAACACCTGCCTACAATTTGATCGATTGGCATTAATTTAAGCAGTTAATATGAAAAAAGTACATGTGTATTTAATTAGTCACTGATAAATATTATGTTGGCTCAATGGCCCTTCTTCATTACAAAATTGCACCAATTCACTAAGCCAGGATTATTAAATATCTGAAGTACCCAAAACAAAGTTGTTTTCAAGCAAATTATTCCTTGAAGTTACCGGTTGTCAAGTGTCATAAAAAACAGGCAGAAGAAATATTGGTGATCTTCCATTTTGAATTAATATCGTTGCCAGTTTGAAGGAATTGAAATGAAGCGTGATTGCATTAATCCATAAAGCTGACAAATAGCTGCTATTGGTTTCCAGAAACCTAAGTTTCACACCCTTTGTGCATCATAATGTATCTTATTATCCTATTTTTTGCTAGTTCTTTCATTTGCCATGATCTTCCCTCTCTGTGCTTCTTCAGAGTGTGGCCTGCTTTGTGGTAATGGGGAGTTCCAGTGTTCAGGGGGTCGGTGTGTGCCATACACTCACCGCTGTGATGGACACGATGACTGTGGGGACCAAAGTGATGAGCGTGGGTGTGTTTGCACACTGGAAGAGCTGCAGTGCCCAGGGGGACAATGTGTCAGCCCAGACAGAGTCTGTGATGGACATGAAGACTGCCCCTCTGGCACTGATGAGGCCATATGCCCATCTGCAGGTACTGTACTGTCATACCAGGTTAAGCAGAATCTTTTAGTTTCTAAGGAGGCTTCTCAATTCATGATATGGTTTAAGGTGAACTGAAGTCCACAGAAATTCCCCCATCAATTGATATTGTATCATAATTTGAATTGATGGGGAAAATGTCTGATTATTTACCATAAGCTGACATTGACAACAAAGATGATTAAAGACATAACCCCTGCTATATAAATATAATCATACAACTTGACTAGAGGTGTGCATGTACTAAAAAAGTGTAACACCTTTGTTCTTTGCCTCTTCCCATGGGGAAGATATGCAGTGTAATCACTGAGCTGTGCTAATAAGCTAGAGGTTTTTTTTAATGGGTACAACTAATTATACACTGTTTTCTTAAATATTGACAATGAAGTGGTATTGTGGTAATGTACAGTAGTTGAGTGGAAATTTTACTGGAAGCAAATACTTCTCTGATATTATACATGTATATATGGAACCAACAATCTTATAAACGGAAAACCATATATGGAGTGGCTCCCAAAAGTTTGTTCTATTGGTTTTTAGTCAAACAGCTAAGTTCAATAAGTTTAAAAATTTGCTAGGAAGTACAAAGTCCAGGAGAGTTTTGGAAGAATGTTTTATAGACCAATAAGACCAAATAAACTTTTACTTCAGTGATGGAAAGGTTAAAATTAGAAGAAAGATATCACTATTCAGTATGAAAATTACCCACAACATGCAGCAAATGCAAGCAAGGACTTTAGCAAAAAAAAAAAACAAGGTTAATTAGGTCAGTCTCCAGTTTTAAATCCAGTTGAGCATGCATTATACAATTACATGCTGAAGCGAAACTTACAGTCAGAATATATAACTTAATGCATTTAATTAACCAAAGTACCTCAATTGATGTTAATGTGTGTGCTCTTTGATGGCAGTGACCTGTGGCCCTGGACAGTTTCTGTGTGGAGATGGAACTTGCATTGGAAGAGAAAAACTTTGTGATGGGCTGGCAGACTGCCAGGATGGGACAGATGAGAAAGATTCTCATTGTCAGGATGTTACTGTAGAGACTGTTACACCACGTCCATGGCCAGCTGTGACCTCCATGTCCCCTGTCTCTGTCCCTGGTAAGAGCAGCAGTTCACAGCCACAATGCAGTCAGCAAACATAGCATGGGGCAGAGAGCAAATTAAGGAGGAAAACAACATATACTGTATGTATGAATGGATAGATGGGCAAATGGACAGATCAGTGGACCAGATGGATGGACCAGTGAACTTATGGCTTTCTCTGTCTCTCTCCCAGGTGGGTGTGGGAGGTATGAATTTGGCTGTGCCAATGGTGAGTGCACTCCTCTGGGCTGGCGCTGCGATGGGGAGTCAGACTGTGCGGATGGCAGTGATGAAATGGGCTGCCACCAGGTCTGTGGGCGGAGCCAGTTCCGGTGTCAGAACAGTGGAGAGTGTGTGGACCACGAACACCTCTGCGATGGCACTCCGCATTGCCGTGACAGCTCTGACGAGAGCTTGGATAATTGTGGTGAGATGCTGGCCCTGACAGATGAGCACAGAGAGGGACGTAACAACAAACCATTATTCATTATCATGTCGTTCACACAGGCTCCCCATCATAATTAGAATGGGCATAATGCTTCCAAAATGCACCAACACTTGCAAATCCTTCTGACTTGGCATAGAAACAGCATGTATAAATACAAATGTACAAATAATTCCCATCCTTAATTTCACAAAATTAACTATGTCTCTACTTCCAGGGTAGTTACAGAGGACTAAACGGTACTCTCTTTCTCTACCTGAAGGGCAGTTGTCAAACACTTCAAGATCAGGAGCCGTAGTTAGAACTTAAAATACTGAATGTTTTTGACAGGAAACTGAAATATTGCATTTGGTGATTTACATTTATTTAAGAATAATAATATGTCCTAAAACCTTGCATTGTATTTCAGTTAACATTCACCTCAACGTCAATAAAATAATTTTTCTGTTCTATTTATTCTACATTAAGACACAATTTGTAACTCAAGTCAGTGTTGTTAGTATGATGCTGTGGTGTTATAAATGTTATTGTCACGTACAGTTCCTTCCGGGCCCTATGCGTGCGACACAATCCAGAATAGTGAAGACACAAGGGGAAAAATGGTCATGCAGGAGAAGGCTCTGGAGACAGGGTGGCGTGTCCATGCAGTGCAGGAGTCCAGGGGAAGTGAATCCAGGCGAACAATCCATGAGGGAAATCCAAACAGGAAATCAGAAACAAGGGCTGAAGTCCATAGCCAGGCGATCCATCCGGTGGGGGAACCGGGTCGGAACCGGCGAGGGGAAGTAGGAAGTAGGAAGTAGGAAGTAGGAAGTAGGAAGTTAAAAACATAACGGAGCCAGACGCAGCAAGACCCCAGGCTCTCATGATGTGGAAATCAATGAGGAACCAGGAATCGCGTCAGGCTTTTAAGGGGGAGCGGGATTAGGGACCAGGTGCAGACAATGGGGCATAACAAGGAAGGGCTGGAGCACCCTTAAGAGGAGGGGTTAGCGATCGTGACAATTATGCATTTGTTGTGATATCTGCATCTGAATGTATTCTTACAGAACATGAAAGAGTAATAAGGCATGCAAGGTCAATTCAAAACACATACTGACAGAGAACAAACAGAACCGACACAGCCCTTATTCCATATCAGTAATAAAACAGAGCAGTATTCAGAGTTCATATTTACTGTATTTGTTTGAAAAAAAATAGCATTAAACAGACAATCTCAGAGTAATTTTAATGTATTAAAAGTGACAGACAAGAAACACAGCAGAGCCCAATAACTTACTGTAAAACTGTAACATACGTTCTGTTGAAACATGGTTAAGAAAAAGACTTAACAGAAACTATTTGGAAACTGCAATAAAAATAAACAATCAAACTAAGACTTGGATAAAGGCACCTAATAAATCCAATAAGAATAATAACATAACAATACTCAAATGGATGTGCAGAACTCAAATTAGGTTCACAGGATCTAAATTGTCATGTTACACCAGTGTGAAAATGATGGCAGGACTCTGACAACTTAATATTTGACACTGCACCCCCTCTGCTAAAGAAACAATACACTGGTTGGAAATGCTTAATGAATTGGATTATCAATTCATGCATTAAAATTCTGTAATAATAGTCTTGTAATACAGTATGTAACACACACGCATCAAACATACTGGGGGTAGAGAAGCTGGATCCCAATGTAAACAGAAATAAAATACATGAGGACAGGTTATAAACTCAACAGTGCTGCTGTACTTGGTACAGTAATCTCCTTTCTGTTGTTTCAGTGAAAAGACAAGGAAGGAGCTGGAGGTTTTAGATTCATGTCTGTTGCTTTAAGGCTGCTTATGGTGATTTAGAGATTCTGCAGGGGATGACATTAGAGATGGCTTCAAATAAGGTCTTATTTATTGTCTTGACGTTTTACAAAGAAACTTTCAGTTAGCTCACAAAAGCTGCACTGTGTGCTACAGAGAAGCATATTATCTAGAGCTGCCTCTGCACTCTGAGCACTGCGGGCTGTGTGTCACTGCCTGCCCCTGCTGTCTTTCCCTCATCCCAGGATCCACCCAGATCCCCCCCTGTCCAGGGAGCTTCCTATGTGATAACCGGGTATGTGTGAATTCGTCCCGTGTGTGCAACGGCGTGCCTGACTGCCCAGGGGGTGAGGACGAGCTAACATGTGGTGAGTACTGAAGCATGTGATCAGGGAGTGTAAAAATGGACAAGTCTAGAGAGGTCCCTTCCAACGAATCTTTGGATGGGAGATAGATGCCAGCCAGCACTGCGGTGTGGTGGTTAGTCGGCGTAGCCTTCTGCATGGAGGTTTCTTGCTCTCACTTTCACTCAGGTTTCCTATGGGTGATCCAATTGCCTCCTACTCTCTAAAGACATGCTGATTAGGTTGATTGTTGTCATTATTCCTGTACTCATGTGAGATTACGCCCTTTAATGGAATAGTCTAGATTGTACCTGTCCACAGCCTTCTATTGGATGATGTCAATTCTTATTAGCTGGGGATATAGGAACTAATTCATTCTATGTGTTGTTTTGGTCTCTCCAGTGTCTTAATAACCCATTGCTTTCCCCCTCTACTTTCAACACACTCTTGTTACTGTGTGTGAAGAGCGTGCTCCAGTGGTCACTCCATCTCCATGACCCCAGTACTGGGATCAGTATCGATCCTGTAGTTAAGGTTACATCTCCTCTAAAAATCCTTAGTTTGACTATAATGTAGTTTTACCAACTGAGTCAGTTCAGTTGAATGTTTTCCGATAGTTTTATATATCTTTTTTTTAATAAAATACTTTATACAGTGTATATACTGTATATACAGTATAGAGTTCATGCCGTAGGTCACTCAAACATTCATAGTCCAAAAACTTTCCTTTTTCAATCCTTTTTTATTGTTTTTGCAAGATATTGGCAATGACCTGCATCTTATAGAGTGTCGTGTGTTCCAAAGTGAGTGAGAATCATACCCACTGGCTTTCAGATCCCACAATGAAATATTGCTGTAGGTGATGTACTGTTTATAACTCATATTCCAAAACAGTGCTAACATTTACAGTACAAGCACTTTATTCTTGCTCCGCCAGAGACGGGTACTATGACGACGATCCCCCCATGGTCCAGAAATACTTCAACCATCCTCTGCCCAGAATACACCTGTCCAGATGGCTCCTGCCTCACCTTCAAACAGGTAAGTAATCATCAAATCATTTAGAAAAGGAGAAAAGGAGAATGCACACTGAAAATTGTGAGATGAGCATACTCTGTAGGCATTGGAAAGTGCTAAAGACATCAACATTTCCTCTAAAACAACTTTTCACAAGTGTCTTTTTCAAGTAGAAGTTTCACATAAAAAAATATTGTCACCCTTCCACATGAACGGAGGCCATTTGTTAAAAGTGATCAAATAAATAATGAATAATTTTATTTGCCTCAAATATCCAATATACAGTATAAAACAATTAAATTAGTTTGCTTTACTAAGTTTAGACCATTTTACACATAAAAAGGCTTGGAATCTAATTCCATATTCAATCATTAAGGTGTTAAAGTACTGAGATGAAAAATCCATATTGGCTCCGTGTTTAAAGGTATTTCAGGCCATATCATGTTTGGCATCCTTGGACCAGAATTAATAAACTCAAAAACACCTAAATATTTAAGACCTCTTTAGGACATTTTTCTCATTATTCCTACACAACAAGTATCTCAGCAAAATCTCAGCTATCTTGATGTTTGCAGAAAATACAAGTGTTTGGCACGTGTCACACTACAACACATAAACAACTGAGTACCTAAGTCAATATCACTGGGAGTTTCCAATTATGACCGACATCAGTAACTTCCATGAAAATTTTATTTACCCATAAAATTTGATCTTCCAATGGGTGGTGGTAGACTTCATTTATACTTCATCATCAACTAAAATATTTTTTAAAATACCAATGCAGGTTTGTTGGAGAACTCGACAAGCAAAAACAACAGATCACCAGTAAAATTAGGTTGAGGAAGGAATTTAAGCACATAATATTGCTGGGCTAAATGCCATTGGTAAATATGCATTTATGTGCTGTGACACACCTTGTGGTACCTCTTGTAGTGCTTGCCATAGCAATGATCTTTAATAAGTGAGTACCAGAAAAACACACAAACTTTCTCAGTCGCTTTCCATAGCAGCTAAGATACTTTCTAGATTGACCATAGTGCCTCTTCAAGACCAAACTCTTTCAGTCTGTCTGTCAGATGGAAAACTCAAGTTTACAGCGTCCATCCATTCATTCTCTGAACTCCTTCTTGTACTGATTCCATGAACTGTGAACAGTGGATATGACCTTAGTCAGTAACTACCTGGAAACCCATAGCTTCCTGGTGTTTAGATCATCATCTGAGCAATAGTTTTTCTACCTGGTCACATGACTGAGGGCATCAGGCTATGCCCCATAGCTTTCTAAGACATACACTGCCATCAGATTACATAGGTTGAACCTCATAAAAGAACTGTCAGATAAATCTACAGCACATTAGCTGCTGGACTACTGTTGAAAAGGAATAATCCTGTTAGGTTCATATTGTACACTGCGCATTCTGTGTCTTTTTCAACCCTGTTCACTTTCTCTATGGGGAACCCACATTTATTGTTAATACAATGTATTTTGCCTGGTTTAGCAAGGACGTGTAATGAAATCTTTGCTTCATATTCTGTTTCATAATTTTATTAACATGAATCAATAACTTAAATGCACTGATACACTGATAAGTCCTACAGGTGCAGCACTGGTGCTTTGAGAACTGCCTGTTGTCTAGCCCTCTATTATGAAGTACGTATGTATTGTTGACCTCTCAAGGTGTGTAATGGCATTACTGAGTGTCCCAGTATTGCTCTGGGACAAGCCAGAGGCTCCTCAGATGAGCAGGACTGTGGTACATGGGGGCCCTGGGAGCCTTGGAGCCCCTGCAGCCACACCTGTGGAACAGGAACCCAGAGGAGGAGGAGACACTGCCACCTGCAGGACTCCCTGAGATACTGCAGGGGAGAGGAAACCCAGAGACAGCAGTGCTTCTCTACTGCCTGCCCCGGTGAGTGAGAGAATGAGTGCATGTGTTCTCATAGTTGGGTTTAGAAATCTTTTTTAAAAAATTTGAAAACATTTACTGTTTACTTACATTTCTATTGACTTACTATTCTAATGTTAGTTTAGCAGAACATACTACATACTACAATGGAACAAGTAAAGGTTTATTCCATGCTGAAAAGTAATAAAAACAGACACAATGTTTCAGCTGTGGAACCTTCTTCAGGTCACAAGGTTCCATAGGTCAGATGGCTCCACCAGGCTTATATTACCATGTGTCTACTACTGCTGGGACAAATTCAACTGACTCAACATCTCACTGTTATGAGCAAACTAAAATCTGTACAATACCAATGAGATATACTGTAGCAATTGTGATAACAACTATGCTGTTCTGCATGGAAAAAACTGTGTTTTTGACCTCTCTTGGCTCTGTGTGTGGATACTTGTCTAACCTTGTGTCCATGTGACAGTGGATGGACGGTGGTTGCCATGGACGACCTGGTCGAATTGTTCTGGGGACTGCACTGGTATGGTAGTCCGGCAGCGGGGCTGTGTTCCTCCACAGAACGGGGGTGAAACCTGTGCTGACCTTCCAGAACAACCTGCCATTGCCATGGAAATAAGTACGTCACTCACTCTGCCTAGTGTTCTCTCCTTCTCTTTTCTGCCTATTGAATCTCTCAATATATCCATTTCTGCCTTTTTGCATCCTAGCAATCATCCTAGCAATATCCTTTTTCAATATGAGCACTGTTTATCATTGTGAACTTTCTTGTTTACTGTAGACATTTTTGCCTCATCATTTTTTTCTTTCATTCCTCTTGTTTTTTCTGTGGCTTCTTTCTCTTCCTTTAAATCTCAGACTTTTGGGAGGCATGCCATTGGAACACACAATCAAAATGTTATCACTATACAGTGTATGACCTTTGCTGACAATGTTGGACAGTGGCCCCTCTAGACATTTAAAGCACTAACTGCAAATTAACTCATAAGAAATCCTATGTCTCCAAAAGGTGTACAGGTTTTCTCTAGAGCTAAAGAATCCTAGTTCAAGTCCAAACTGAAGATCAAATATATGCAAAAACACAAAATCACAATCTATTATAACTCACTGATAGACTGTATAATCAGCCAGCAGTCCTATGTCACTGACTAACTACAGGTTTTACCTGTTTGTTATTGTGTCTGCTTCCCTGGTTCCTCAGAGCCCTGTCCCCAGGAGGGCTGTCCTAATGTCTCCTCCTGCCCAGGAGACCTCACTTTGCGAAGCTGTGCCCCCTGCCCTCTGACCTGCGCTGACCTGGCCAGTAAGGATTCCTGCAAGTCTCTGACCAACTGCTTCTCTGGTGAGGGCCCTGAATAGGTGGGGGAATTGCCTGTAATAGAAAGATAGTGGACTCAATACATGCTTTTTAGGTGATTATTCACTTCTTCACACTGTTCTATCACTTATTTTTAAACATGGTCACAACAAGAGAACTCAGTTCTGCTTAGTTCAAAGTATTTGAATACTACATTAAAGCCAAAGAGCCTGTTCTTTTGTTATCTTTACTCAACCCAATTTTTTCACCTCCATCCCTATGTCCCTGTCTCTCGCGTTCTATTTCACCTCTGTCTCTCCTCTGTGCCTTCTCCTGTTGCCCCCCTCTCTCTTTCTTGCTATTTCTCTTTCTCTGCCTCCTTTTTCCACCCCCTCGTGAACTTCCTATTTCTATCATTGATTATCTCATTATCTCCATCCCAACCACACTGTGCAGGGTGCTGGTGTGCAGAAGGCCTGGTGATGGACAGTGATCAGCATTGTGTGAGGCCAGAGGAGTGTCCATGTGAGGTCCAGGGTGTGTGGTACTGGCCGGGGCAGCTGATGAAGATAGACTGTCAGATCTGCTCCTGCGAAGGAGGACGTCCCCAGCATTGCCGGCAAAATCCAGAGTGCTCAGGTCAGACCAGAGGTGAATGGTCATGTGTAGAGGGCAGGGGTAACCACAACAGAACTGTACCTAAGATTAAACTTTGATTCTTCTCATGTATTACATATGTATTTCTCCCTTTCAATTCTACACCAGTTATAGTGAACAATGTGTTACAACACTGCTGCCTTTGAGAGACATCTCAATCTCCTAATGCTTTGGTTGCAGTAGAGAAAAATGAATACATTTTTTGCCATGTTCACATTTTGTTATGAAAGTCAAATAATGTATACATTGCAAAGGAACATAACGGGTTCATTCCATGCTGAAAAGAAAAGAAAGCATGGAATAAACCCGTTACCTGTTCCTTTACAGCCTACGCATGCTGAAGCAGCTACCTACTTGAACTAATGTATACATTCAGTTATGAGCATTATTGAGGGGAATAAACGTTATCCTTAAAGACATAATTATTTCAGATGAAAAATAAAAAAAAAAGTTAGTAATTTTAGTAATTTCTACTTCATTTAATTTTCATTAACATTCATTCACATGTCATATTAGTCTATACAGGTTTACTGTCTTCCTTACATAATAATACTGGTATGCAATTTACTTTGTAGTGCTAATACAGTAGAGGTGGTGGTCTAAAATATAATTGATCTGTATAGTTTTGTACTTTATTCATAATTCAGTAGGACTCAGAATTAAGAGATGACAAAGAGCAGTGCCCTGTATGCAGACATATACAGTAGTATAATGTATCATAGGCACAGGTAAGGGTTTTTCCATGCTGAAAGGAAAAGAAAAGAGATAATGATTTGTGGAGTCTTCTTCAGATGTATCATAGGACATCAAAGGAGGTGTTTTACCAGCCAACAAGGAATGATAAAGGACTGTCCGCACAATTGTGATATTTATGAAGTGCATTTAATCTTCTGACACTATAAAGAGGCTATATCTTTGGTCTTGTCATCATTATTTAGATTTAGAACACTGTAATTGATACAAAGAACAGGAGGCCATCTAACTTGGTTGTTTTCACAGTAATTTAATAAACCAAAGATATCTATGATTTCTTAAAAGATAAATTAAACATTTGGTGTAGAAAAATTCACAGGATTTTCACCAGCACAATTCTTCAGATGTCTTTGAAATGGAGGGGGAAGTTTAGATTTAATCGAGGTTTATACAAGGTAAATATAAGGAACACATACTACAAGTTTATGGACTGAATGTTTTGAATAATTATCAATTATACAATTATGCATATACAACTGTACCTTATGACTTTTCTGTTACTGTTACCACTTGACTTGATCAGCTGAAAAAACATTCAGTTCCAAATTAAAGTTGGGAAGTTCCACTTTCAGGGAGCCTGAGGAAGACAATGCTGTTGTATTACAGAAAAATCATAATAAATCTAGGTCTATAAGACAAAGAATGTACAATATTGTTCTCCTCCAGGTTTCCTGTATGTAATTTTTCCTAAGCTTCTAAACAGCACTGTACTACATATTGACCACTGTGTGTATTTCCTGTTTCTGGTGGGATTGTTGCTGTAATTACCATGTCCTCTTCAGTGAACTGTGGCTGGTCATCCTGGTCACCCTGGGGGGAGTGTCTGGGCCCCTGTGGAGTGCAGAGTGTCCAGTGGTCATTCAGAAGCCCAAACAATCCCAGCAAACATGGCAATGGCCGACAATGTAGGGGTATCTACCGCAAGGCCCGTCGGTGAGGCTCATTGTCTTCTCTCTTATGCTTATTCTCTTTCTCTCCTCCACACACTGCTGTCTGCATTGCTGCCCCTGTTTTCACAACCAGTTTCCTTCTTTTCCCCTGCTTATTTTTTGCCTGAGACGAGGTCCCCGAGCTCATCCAAAACTGTGTTTGGTTCAGTGTCTACAGTATGTTATATGTGTCAGCTAGATATGTTAGTGATTGTATGATTATGTCTCATTCATAGCTGTCAGACAAATCCCTGTGAGGAGTGTGAATTCCAAGGGCAATCCTATGTCATCGGCGAGCATTGGAAGCTTGGAATGTGCCAGCTGTGCCAATGTCTACCCAACCTGACAGTACACTGTGGTCCCTACTGTCCCCTCACTGCCGGCTGCCCACAGGTTATTTCCACCATTATTTAATAAATACTATAATAGCCCCTTTTTACAGATTATCCTTCTAGGGAATTTGACATTAACAAGAAAAAAAAACTTCATGTGCCTTTGTATTTATCTCTCAGTTTACAATCTACGGTATGTGCTATGTATTTTATCAATCTGTCTGTGTGTCTCAGAACATCCATGCCTGTTTCTGCTCATCTCATCTGTCTGTCCAGCTCTCTAGCTGCAAGTCTGTCTGACTGTCTTCTTTTGTGTTTCAGGGGCAGGTTTTAGTGCCGGGTGAAGGAGAGAAATGTTGCCACTGTACTGGATCAGGTAAACCCAGCTCCATCTCATTGCTGTGTGCAAACCTTTCACTGATTCTGTTGCTCCATTGAAATCTCAATGATCACATACATATGGGTAGCATTTTATCATACTCTTTGATCACGGTATTGATCATCATTGAAAACACACATAAGAACACAACGTGACTTAGTTTAGGTGGGGAGCTGCGTCAGCATGTGTAGTCTGCAAAGGAACAAGTAATAGGTTTATTCCATGCTGAAAAGAGAAGAGAGAAAATACAACGTCACACTTGAAGAAGGCTTCACAGCCGAAACGTTGTGACTTAGTTTATCCTTTTTTAAATTACTACAGTATTTCATTGTGCTACTCAATCCAGAACTTAAAACATTTTCAAATCAGTATGGGATTGATATCTTTTAATTGTATTATTTAGTGCATTGAGAACAGTTTCAGTGAAATGCCTAACATCATCATCAATTTTGCAGTGAATGTTTCTATCACAAATGGGAATGGTTTCCATTTTCTTACACTGAAAGAAATTGAAAGTGCCAGAGTAGGCTGCAAAGCCCATTACTCAGACAGTGACAATGTGCATCTGAGGGTGACCTTCAGTGCCTGAGCAGTGGGTGTCCCAACTGGCCAGAAATGTCATATGTATAAGGACACAGAGTACAGACCTGCCACAGAGACCTTGACTTATGCCTCAGAGAATTTGTCAGTCTACCAAAGGGCATGTCAATCTGAAGAGCAGAAGGCAGCTGGATAAAATCCCAGCTGTTGATGTCAGTGACCCAGCTGAACAGGTTTCAAATACATTGTGTACGTGCTGCAGTCGAGAGGTCATTGCTCTGTAGTTGAGTCAATGCCTGAAAAGAAATGTACAGTAGGAACATCCCTAAAGAAGACAACTGCTTGTGCAGGCAGATCTGCTGCCAAAATCTCAGCACATTAGTGGAGCATCTAATGACTTGTAAAAACTGGTTTGATTAGTTTAGCATGCCGGTTCTAAAGTGGAGACAACAGCGGTCAGCAATAGTCTGGGACGGCTAAAAGAGTGCTATGGTTTCATTGTTCAAGGTCATTCATAAATTGGGCAAAAATATACAAATGATAGCATTTGTTTATCTCCTCAAATAAAATTAATTAATATGAAGGTTAACCAGTTAAACCTGCTGTATAATGGTTTATTTATGACATGGTCTCCCAACCTGAATTAAGTCCTGCTGAGTTAATAAAGTCCTTGTGAGTTAATAAAGACCAAGGTTTGTACTACAATATATACACTATACTGTAGTAAAGTGGAGGAATATGTTATGTTTAGGCCCTAGCATTTATGTTATTTTCATCAATGAGCTGCTGAAAATAGATGAAAGAAAACAAATAGCTTTGGAATCAAGATAATAATAATTATCAATACTCATATACTGTATACAATACAGTAAATTATATACAGTGTGTTTCTTGGCTTTGCCTCCACATGTATGGCTATGCAATCAACTGCGGATGACTGTTATAAAGCAAACAAGTACAAAACATATTTTTTTAATTACTTAAATTCTTTTGTTTGAGTTCAAACTGTTGTTTATTGCTGTATGCAGATCAATGCCCAATACCTTAGAGTTGTAGCATGTAGCAGTCCCTGTTCATCACTTGCTCAAGCGCCATAGCAACCTTATCCCATTATGGGCTACCCTCAAAGCCAATTCTATGCATACTGTTGTAATGTTTCATAGCCGTTCAGGGACGCCAAATATGTAAGAAAACCGGCTCAGGGACGCCAAATATGTAATCATAGCCACTCAGGGATGCCATAAATGTAACGTTGCCATAGCCAAAATGTAAATGTAGTGGCTCTCTGAAGGCACCAGTTCTGTAGGGTTTGGGCATTTACTGAGACAATTATTAATTGTAGCAGTAAATCACAAAGTTGATTCTTTTGATGGCTTTAGAATCCAACCATGCGATATAACTCAAACAACGCACACACACAGGTACTATTATTAATACATAGAATATGCATATAAACCTAACAGATCTTATCGAGAGGGTTATCAGAATACAAAAGGTATATATTCAATCAGTTACAAAGTGTTACACATATCAAGAGGACATATGTTCAGTATATCATTCATTAAGACTGTTTCATAAATGAACTTGGTTATAACTTCTACATTAGATACTCAAAACAAGTACATAACTCTTAGGAATTAAATTGATATCAACTGGTTGGGATAACAATTGAATTCTCGAGCTGTAATGCATTGAAGTTGAATACTCATCCAATCTTTGGGGATTCAGATCTCCTGCGGGCACAAAGAAACAGTTGCAGGCTGTTGCTGTCCAATCCGCGCTCTCTGGCACGGTGCCAGGCTGTGCTGTGCGGCTTGCGACGGTGCGCTGCTGATGCTCACTGACCGGCTAGTTAGTGTTGGATTTAACTAGCAAAGTTTGTGCACAGGAGAAAAGATGACTGTGGGTCCCAGCAAGTCAGGAAGAGGACCGGTTCATTCCTGATGAAGAGCTAGTTCTGAATAGTGATTCAGCTGTCCACAGTTCCGACCTGTTCACGAGGCTTGCTGCTGGTGCTAACCTCGGGTGGATCCTCTGGTTACTCTCTGGCAACCTCCGCTCTAGACTCTTAGAACAAAGGAAAGTTCTGGCACTCGGACACGCTGGCCGTTCCGTGGTTGTCTGGGCTGAGTCTCAGGATGGTCAGGAGGCGTGCTGCGAGAATGTCCTGCCCTTGGGAGCCTTCTGCTCCTGGGCCGTCCTGCCCTGGAATTCTCCTTTGAATTCCCTTTAGAAAAGTCTCAGAATTCCCACTGAATCTTACTGAATCTCTCAGGCTCTCTGTGTTGCCTGTTTTTACCTGGAGGAACTTCAGCTCGTTGATTGGCTGAAAGTTCAATGGGCATCAGAGTCCCACGTGGGTTACTCGGCCCTACCAGTCCCTGATTGGCTGATCAAGGTGAGATATGAGTCACTTACTTCTGACACTTAGGAATGCAGTCCAGATGTCCATCTGGCACTCCCTAGACAGATAGGCGCCAATGGGTGACCATTGATCATGATAGCCAGGCTTAGCTAAGTGCATCCCCCTTTGGGAGCTGTCATTATCAAAGGAACCTTAAATCAGCCTGCATGAATAGTTTCTCTGTGGCTGCACCACAGAGATGAACAGAGAAATGAGGCCTCATTTGGGAAAGCTCAGAACACTTAATTCTTTCTTATTAATAAGCCTCGCCGCTACACTGTATAGTGGAATCTCTTCTCCACAGTTGGGGAGCTCTGACAACCAAAATCCCCTTTGCGATTTGTAACCAGATAACTGTGACTCCCTTCCAGGGTACAGAAAACTTAACCCTCAGTCTTAAACATGAACAGAACCTAACCGCATCAACTTCTAACCAGAAGTAGAAGCAGGGTAACCATTCCCCTCTTCTCCTGTTGGCCAGCAATGCTAATCATAACTCATATCTGTGTCTGAGACAAAGCAGCAGAGGGTCTTCTACTACATTTCCAGTCTCATTGGTTGCTGATGAAATACATTACTGCCAAACCTACTGGTAGCCGCCTTCTCTTCCTCTGTATTAACCATAGCACAAAAACACTACTTTGAACCTTTTGATTTTCACCCAGTAGGTACAGATAACTGAAAGACACCTAACTGATCTTCGCTAGGGAGATCCAAGCATGCTTTTCCCTTCAACCGCATAACCTAACTGGCCTTGTCTTAATCTTATCCTATCTAATCGTCTCATCTGACAGGTCTTTTCCATCTAAAAGGAGCTTTAACCAGAAACTGATGCTAAAGCTAAAGTTCTTGCTGTCTTTCTGTGTGTATCTGTTGATAATCTATTTAAAGGACCACTAATGATCACTACAGGAGCACTGTATTGCTCCCATGTGAAAAATATGTTTACTTAACCTGCATAGGCATTTGACCCATTCTCCTAAAAATGCTTTAACTACAAGCTATAAAATTAATCTGATTCTCCAGGCATGTCAACCAACCAAAGCTCTCTTACAGGAATTAACTGCCCTGTTACAGACTCTTACAGGTACTGTACTGTATTAATTTTTTACAGTACCTACTGTATCTCAAACAGAATATTCAAATTGCTGTTTCCTCCATATCTGTCCAGGTGTAAATGGCACAGTCTCCACATTGACACCCCTGGTGACTCCAGTGATACCAAGCCTCAATACTGTGACCACCAGTTCCACGGAGAGCCCTGCTCCCCACATCCCCACCTACCCACTACCTCCTGGAGGTTAGTAATGCTATTTAGTGCAGGTTGTGTGCAGCTCTATACTGTCTCTATACTGATCATGACTGCATTTCACTCCTCTGTCTGCCTTGTCTTTATTTGTCTCTGATATCCCCTCCTTGTTCTGTAGAGGAGTGCCGTGGTCCTCTCGATGTCAGGTCACTGCCAGACTCCAGTTTCAGTGCCTCTTCTGAGCAACTAGGTCACCCTCCCTCAGAAGGACGGCTGAATTCACAGGATTCCCGCCGTGATCTGCAGGGTTGGAGCCCTGAGCCAGACCAGTACAGGGCACTGACCACTTGGACACCTGATGACCATGCTGACCTTGGTGACCTCATTGACCTCACAGCACAGCCTCCACACCTACAGCTCGACCTACTTCAGCCCCGTAACATCACTGGTATGTACTCTGAGTATAATAGGGAGGGCTTCCCACAATCTTTTTTCAAGGAATTTAATTGTTGCTTTTAGTGGTGACTGATATGATAACTACCAAACTAACCACAAATAAATGGATTTAACAGCCATTTTTCAATCTGGCCATTTTATGATCCGTGGACAGAGGGAGAAAGGAGGTTTGGAGGAGTGCAATATTTTAACTTATACTTAAGCAAGTGTGACAGAAGCTGATACTCTGGATTTTTAGAAGAAATTGTGTCATCGTAATTCTTCTACCAGAATGGCCCCCATTTCAGCCGAATGGCCTCCTCTGTTTAGTAGCATTTCTTAAGTTCTTCATGATGCTTTAGATAATGCCAACAAAACATCAGGAAGAGCTCAGGATACAGTAAAAACTCCAGGCCATAAAACAAACTAGAGTGCAACAGCTTTTATCAGGTTAAAGCACAGCAATGTTCAGCTGGTCTGCATAAAGTCTGTTTTCTTTCAATTAATTTCTTACTCTTTGTCTGCCTCTGTCTCTCAGGAATTATAACACAAGGAGGGGGTGCCTTTGACACCTTTGTGTCTAGTTTTTACCTGCAGTTCAGCAATGATGGGCAACATTGGTACACCTACCAGGAGCTGCTAACTGATGCACGCCCAAGGGCTAAGGTATTTTGACTCATGCTTGCTAATTACCATCCAAGGCATGAATAATCACGCTATAGCAAAAAGTGGTTTCCTATTTTAAAAAAACCCAATGACTGCATGATATTACCAGATTGATTTCCTTTCCCTTGATTTCTTCAATTTCATCTATTTTTTACTCTCTCCATTCCTCTCTCTCAAATTCGAATTTAAATAAGGTCTAACCAAATGTTTTTCTTCCAGAGCACTATCAGCAATGCAAATAATAATAATTATAAATAACCACCCCTATCCCTACCATTCTTTTCTTTATCAATCTCTATATGTACAGAAGAACAAGCAAAGGCAGATGCTCACAGTGGAATGGCAAATAGTTGGCAAATATTTGGTTCCTGGTTCCAGCATCTGGGGCATAACAGGAACTACTGTATATCTCTGTCCTGACCTCTTTTCTTTTACAGCATCTTTTTCCTTCTAGGAAATTCTGGGCCAATTGGCCATTGAGCCCTTTCTTATTCACTCCCCAGGTGTTTCTTGGGAACTCAGATGATTCAAGCACAGCCGTGACCCGCCTGCAGAGAATGGTGTTGTCGCGGTTTGTCCGCATCCTGCCGCATGACTTCCACAACGCCATTTACCTTCGTCTAGAATTGCTGGGCTGTGGGGAAGGTACGACACACACCTCTCACACTCATTCACAGACCTTTTTATTCATTGTTGGCCACCTTCACTCTTTGTTTCATTCTCAATATATTTTTTGATTCCTCTGTCACTACCTACCTATCTTTCTCTCATAGTCTGTCTTTCTCCCAGCATTTTTCTCTCTCAGTTGATTTTTCTCTTTTAATCTTTCAGTATACAGTAAGAGTTGCTTAATGATACTTTGTTGCCTCATTCTGTCTCAGTTTCTACTCAGTTTATATTTCCACAATATCAAAATATCAAACTCTGACAAAGGCTCAGTGACCAGTGCCTGGCCATACAAAATAGGATACAGGCAATCATGGCTACCCAGAGAGGAGAGAAATACCCTGGGAGCAGACAAACATTCTTTCTTAAAAGAACAAATCTAATCCCAGAATCCTCACACCTTCCAGAATCAGAACAGCTTCTAGTTGTGCTAAGGGAGGGAGAGGAAACATTAGTGCTGGCAGCCCAGTATGTTAATTCCTGTCACACCCTGAGGAACAGTGAGCCTCAGATTAATGTTTTAGGTGATATGCAGTATGTAAATATCCAATGATTTTTGTAATGTGTCTGTAAATGTTGCCTTATTTGTTACTGCTTTGACAGCACTATGTAATTCATTGGTCATGTCAAAAATTTGAATTTGAAATTGAACAGTATCTCACAATCTCATTTGTTCTTTTTTTGTCTATATCTCTACCTCTGCAGCTGCTCACAGGATGTCCACCCCTCTACCCCCTGCCCCATCAGTCTCAGTATTTAAGCTGTGTGAAGAGGGACAATTTCACTGCAGAAATGGGCGCTGTGTGCCAGCAGGGCCCAATGGGAGTGTGTGTAATGGGGTCAATGACTGTGGAGACGCTTCCGATGAGCTGCACTGTGGTGAGCTCCAATTAATCAATCAGTGAAATTGTATCTGTCAATCTATCTGTCTGACTTTTGTGAATGTATCTGTCTATGTAATGTATCTATATTTGGAAGAAGTATTATTTGATGTAAATTGACTCTGCTCTGACTACTACTGCCATTACAACTAATAATAATGAACTGCAATTTCACATCTCACATTAACATCTCAGAATTTAACATTAACATCCATAGCTCATGGCAGTTCTAAAGCACAGTGTCCCTGGTCACCACACTGTACCAGTTTTAGTTTGAAATCCCTTGGTGAGAGAGAAGGGTGCCACCTTCTGGTCCATCAGAACCACTTTCAGCAGCAGTCTGGTTTTCCTTTGAAATGAGGTTCTCCTGGTTTTCTTTATTCAGACTATCTTTACAGCATTACCTCTTTTATAACAAAGGCAAAGTATAACTCCACTGAATGCCTCCATACAGACAACAACAAATCAACCTTCTTCACTTTCTGTGGGACAAGTTGGTGATCTACGTTACTCTCTGATGTGGGTGCTAATGAACTATTTCACTGTCTGTATGGATTTACTTGATTGAATTGTGCTGTCAGTACCCCTTCACTTCTCCAGCCCTGTAGATTTCTAGTCCTTCAGCTTTCATTGCTGTTTTTTTAATCAGGCATTTCGCCTTTGGGTTGTATTTAAATATTCTGATGAGTTAGTAATTCATTTAGGGTGTCTCTTTACCTTAAACATCTCTCGGAATAATTAGGAACAAGACCTTTTTCCATCCATTTCTTACAACACCAATCTCATTTTTAGTGAGAATGCATACTTAAAGCTGAGCTGTTGACCTGAAGGTGATCTGTCTTGAAGTACTGTAGGAGAACCGGTAGATCTGTGCAGCTGATTGCCAGCCTGTGTTTCATATGTCTGCTTTGTGTTTCTGCAGGCTCCTCTCCCTCCCCACTGTCCCCTGGCCCTCGAGGATGCCTGACGTCTCAGTTCTCCTGCCCTCCCTCAGGCCCCTGCATCAGGGTCTCACAGCGCTGTGATGGCAGAATGGACTGTCCGGATGGTGCAGATGAGAGGGGCTGCACCCCCTCTTTAGACACCAGCACACCAGGCACAGGCGGACACAGGTAAAGCACTGTCACTCTCAGAAAACCGCTTTGAAAGACAATAACACAGCAATAAACCCTGTGAGACACATAGTAACATACTGACTCACAGTGCACGCCACTACATCACATTCTAACATCACTGGAAAAGAGTAGTGGAGCCATTGACAGGTATTGCCTTAACATTCACAATTTCACTTGTTAAGAGTTAATTGGAAAGAAAAAACATTCATACTGTATTAAATACAAAACTACTTTGTACAGTAGGAATAATGGCTATGATAGATCACACATTATTATAGTATTATAGTATGATTAAGTCTTCATTATAGACTATTAATTTACTGCTATAATTCCATCTTGTGTTGTCTGTTTAGGCCTTCGGAAGACACTAGGAATGCTACAGTGGCACCACCCCCTCACCCTTCAGAATCAAGGACACATGGCATGGCTGCTGTCACCTTCTCACAAACTGATGGGCATCCTGGCCTTCCTACAACACCTGTGAGACTCCAGATTGTTGTGTCCTGACAGCACTGAATGGCTCATACACTGCGTATAAATCTTTACTTTCAAAGCACATGCCAACCAAAGCATTTCTTCCTATTTTAATATTGTCCTGTTAAAAAAACATGTAAAGACATATAGTATGTCCATTTGGATTAGTTCCATCAAAAAACAAGAAGCTCAAGGAAAATAATTGCTTAAAGTTGGATTTAGGGTTAGCGATCTTTGGTTGCAGTGCTACATGAAATAGCAATTTAGTGTCAGTCATTTGTATTGCTTTCAAAACCACTAGTAATTTATGCCAATAAAAAATGTTAATCTGATAAAGGTTATAACCTTATATATGGCCTTACAAAATTCCTTGACAACATAAAAAATTACTTGAAATACAGTAACTGCCAGAAGAAGAAATCTTTTGTGAGGTTCTCTTGTAAGGCTTGCAAACAAGTACAGATCACATAGGAAAGGCAGCTAAAGTGCAAGACAAGAAGTCCATTATTGTGGAAATATGTTTCTTTTAATTTTTCACATTTGGTTAGCAGAAAGTGCCACTCTTTCTTGACCTGCTCCAACTCACAGTGAGCACACAGTCTGTTCCATACGGAGGTCAAAAGAAAGTTTTAATTGAAACTCTGTAGTGGCTAAGCTTATATGTTGTTAGCGTTTGAGTTTGAGTTTTTTTTAATCTGACAAGATATTTTGCTAGAGTAATTTTTTTAGGACCTCTTACATTTCATTTTTCTTATAATTTAATTTCCAGTGGGATTTGTGTGTACTTTCTAGCCTAATTTGGTTTGTTGCTGGGATTTTCTTGATGGATGCACTTTAGAGCTCAATGGTTTTAATTTGCATCAAATGAGTGAGCATCTTTAATAGTTGATGGACTAAACTCTTTCCCAGGGACAGTGTGTGTAACCTAGGAATGTAGATTATCTTACTGCAGATGAACCCTGTACTTCAGTGCTTGTTTCTGTATGGAGTGAAGTTAAGGCAACAGGCAAGATTTTTGTAGGACCTTATGATGTTCATCATAAATTTGATTCTCTTAAGTCCCTATCTTGTTCTCATTGTCTCCATGTCATTCCAAGCAGTGAGTAAACTAAGCTCAGAACAATGGTTCCATTTCATCTTAAGTGTTCTGAGATTGATCTTCATATATTTTGCAGTTGTCTTAGGCAGCAAAGTCAGTCAATTTATACTGTAAATAAGCAGTGAAAGCACGAGTTAATATCAAAGCCAGTTAACTACAGGTAAGTGAGATGCCAAGATCTTAATTAAAGCTACTTACATTTGTTCCCATTTATACAGTTGGGAATTTTAATGAAACAATCTCAGTGAAATATCTTGCTCAGGGCACACAACAGTGTCCCACCAGGGATTTGGACCTACTCGTTTTTAGTCCAAGGTTGCCTATCCCTGAATAAAAAAAATAATTTCATATACAGTATATTCAAATCTGTAAGCTCAATATCTGGTGTAAAGCGGTGGACGCAATAACAGCCTCAAATGATAAACAATGATACTGGCTTTGTGTGGTGTACCTTTTTTTGCCCATTCTTCTTGGTAGGTTTGCTGAACCACTCTCAAGATGCTATAAGATTCAAGTCAGAACTTTGACAGGGCAACATAAAGACATTCATAATGTTATGCCACTCCAGAGTAGCTTTGGCCTCAAGCTTTTCATCACAGTTCTGAATTATCTTGTCTGACCACAAAACCTTTTACCACACGTTCTACCACAAGTTTGTTGAATCACATTAAAGTTTATTTTTTGCACTTCATCCATATACCCATGCAGAATTTGAGATAGTTTTGTTTTAGTTCCATACAAGCCTCCTTTGTGGAGTGACCAGGACATTGATGACACTGGACTTTTTCTCCCATTTCTGCCATTTAACTCTTTCAAAGTCACTGTTGGCCTCACAGTGACAACCTTTGCCCGGCAACATAGTTTGGAGGGACAGCCTGCTCTAGACAGTTTGTGTGGTTTCCGCTTTGACTTCATTATGCGTAAAGAGACATTATAGGTGTTTGAAAGGTTTTTATGTCCTTCTCCTGATGTGAGCCTTTTATACAGCTTTATTCCTGAATTGTTTTGGAAGCTGCTTAATAGTTGAATCTTTGCTTGAAATTCACTGCATGGCAAAATGACCTTACAGCATGTATTTATTCTGAAAAACATCCAAACTATTACAATACTTTTACACATAGACAGGGGCCACACAACTGCTTCTGTGTCTAATTAAGGCTGTCACGCCCTCTGCAGCCAGAGGGCGCTCCTTCTCTGTCCTATCCCTAGTTTCCGGTCTGCTGTTCTTCCTGTCCCTCTCTTTCCCTTGGGCTATATATTTCCGGGTCTTGCACTCTGTCCGGGCTCAGCATTGAGGTTCGGATGTCCTGAGACCCGCCTAGCACCAGGGCGCCCCACGTCCGCTCCCTGAGGGCATAGGTTTCTATACGGCATTCCTGAACTCTTTGTACTAATGAGCCCAGGCCTTTTTCCCGTCTCGCCGCTACGCATATGGGTCTTTTCCGCTCTCCTGCTCCCCACGGTTAGTCCCTTTGGACGTCCGTGACAAAGGCAATTTTGTGCATTTAAGTTTGGTTTCCCACAGCAAAGGGTTGAAATAGTTTCAATATGCAATAATGACTTTTCCATTTCCCTTTCACATTAATAATCTATTTAATAATTCTGCGCAATGGTCTGAATCACAAGGCACTGTATAAGAACATTGTAAAATGAGATTCCCTGCGGACAAAAGGAGTCCATTCCACTTCCTTGTTTACTGATATCTAATAAATCCTAGATCTTTATGCAATTGTTTCCTGAGTGTTGGTTTCATAACATGTGTGTAGTTTGTTTCAAACTTTGAGTAAATTCAAAGATTAGTGTAGGACGCAAATTTCTTAAAGATCTTAGTTTTAACCAAACCACCATCATAATCATCTATTATTAATTATACAGTGCCTTGCGAAAGTATTCGGCCCCCTTGAACTTTTCAACCTTTTGCCACATTTCAGGCTTCAAACATAAAGATATAAATTTTTTATTTTATGTGAAGAATCACCAACAAGTGGGACACAATTGTGAAGTGGAACGAAATCTATTGGATTTTTGAAACTTTTTTAACTAATAAAAAAATGAAAAGTGGGGCGTGCAAAATTATTCGGCCCCTTTACTTTCAGTGCAGCAAACTCACTCCAGAAGTTCAGCGAGGATCTCTGAATGATCCAATGTTGTCCTAAATGACTGATGGTGATAAATAGAATCCACCTGTGTGTAATCAAGTCTCTGTATAAATGCACCTGCTCTGTGATAGTCTCAAGGTTCTGTTGAAAGCGCAGAGAGCATCATGAAGACCAAGGAACACACCAGGCAGGTCCGTAATACTGTTGTGGAGAAGTTTAAAGCCGGATTTGGATACAAAAAGATTTCCCAAGCTTCAAACATCCCAAGGAGCACTGTGCAAGCGATCATCTTGAAATGGAAGGAGTATCAGACCACTGCAAATCTACCAAGACCTGGCCGTCCCTCTAAACTTTCAGCTCAGACAAGGAGAAGACTGATCAGAGATGCAGCCAAGAGGCCCATGATCACTCTGGATGAACTGCAGAGAACTACAGCTGAGGTGGGAGAGTCTGTCCATAGGACAACAATCAGTCTTACACTGCACAAATCTGGCCTTTATGGAAGAGTGGCAAGAAGAAAGCCATTTCTCAAAGATATCCATAAAAAGTCTCGTCTAAAGTTTGCCACAAGCCACCTGGGAGACACCCCAAACATGTGGAAGAAGGTGCTCTGGTCAGATGAAACCAAAATCGAACTTTTTGGCCACAATGCAAAACGATATGTTTGGCGTAAAAGCAACACAGCTCATCACCCTCAACACACCATCCCCACTGTCAAACATGGTGGTGGCAGCATCATGGTTTGGGCCTGCTTTTCTTCAGCAGGGACAGGGAAGATGGTTAAAATTGAGGGGAAGAT
This sequence comes from Lepisosteus oculatus, assembly GCF_040954835.1. Lineage (NCBI taxonomy): Eukaryota > Metazoa > Chordata > Actinopteri > Semionotiformes > Lepisosteidae > Lepisosteus > Lepisosteus oculatus. The sequence goes on along the minus strand of NC_090701.1, from coordinate 28,158,851 downwards.
GGATGCAGCCAAATACAGGACCATTCTGGATGAAAACCTGTTGGAGTCTGCAAAAGACCTGAAACTGGGACGGAGATTTATCTTCCAACAAGACAATGATCCCAAACATACAGCAAAATCTACAAAGGAATGGTTCACAAATAAACGTATCCAGGTGTTTGAATGGCCAAGTCAAAGTCCAGACCTGAATCCAATCGAGAATCTGTGGAAAGAGCTGAAAACTGCTGTTCACAAACGCTCTCCATCCAACCTCACTGAGCTCGAGCTGTTTTGCAAGGAAGAATGGGCAAGAATTTTAGTCTCTTGATGTGCAAAACTGATAGAGACATACCCCAAGCGACTTGCAGCTGTAATCGCAGCAAAAGGTGGCTCTACAAAGTATTAACGCAAGGGGGCCGAATAATTTTGCACGCCCCACTTTTCATTTTTTTATTAGTTAAAAAAGTTTCAAAAATCCAATAGATTTCGTTCCACTTCACAATTGTGTCCCACTTGTTGGTGATTCTTCACATAAAATAAAAAATTTATATCTTTATGTTTGAAGCCTGAAATGTGGCAAAAGGTTGAAAAGTTCAAGGGGGCCGAATACTTTCGCAAGGCACTGTATGTATGTTTGTCTTTCTCTAGGTAAGTGTATCTGTCTGTGTTTTTAGTAGGTCAGTTCTTCTCCTGCCTAACCCCTTTCTCTCTCTTTCTGTCTCCAGAAGCCTATAGGTGCAGGCGGAAGCCCTCAGCCATCAGGTGTGTTTTCCTTTAATCAATTAGCATCTGTATCCACAAGCCTCAATTAAGTCATTTACCTTATATAGGTTCACAACTTATTTAAGCAAACCGTCTTCCATACAACTTGTGACAATAAATGTTTAGTGCCAGAACTACTGTATGTTGTATCATAGTGAGATATTCCAAGAGAAGTTACATTTTACTGCTGGAACTGTAAACTATCTTCTCTGAGAGATTCTAATGGAAATGAGAAAGTTTAAAGGCCTGTATTAAGTGATTAATAGACCTTTATAGCTAACATTATGTTTTTTTTATTTTTGGTTTGTGCCAGATTGTGAAAAAGATTGAAGAGAAATCCCTGGAAATACTGCAAACATGTTACAAATCAGGGTAGAGTTTGGAGTAGTTGTACTGGTAGAAGTGGTAGAATTGCATTGTTCTCCTGAATATTCAGCTGTGATTACATTTTAGGAATGTCAGGGTACCAGCCTTTTGGCATAGTGTTTTTTAATTTGCACTTGGGCTATACATTTTGGTGTCTAAAACACATACATATATGAACGGAGAGGCACTGAATTAGAGCATTTTAAAAAATGGAGTATGTCTGCCTCAGGCATGTATGGTTACCAGTTTGCTTTCAGCTAAGGAAAAAAAATAAAAAATGACAATTCTTTAGGCTCAGAACTGCTTTCCTCCCACTTCTGTTACCTTTTGTGGAGATCTTAAATTGGGCTCTAAGACCAGGAACCAACCATCTAGTTTTTAGGAGTCACTGAAACAGACACTTACAGGACTACTTTCAAAGCTAAAGCATGTTTTTTCAGAGGAATTGCTGTACAAAACTGTGTCTTCCCGTACTCCATAGTCCCCTGCGACTTGCCCCTGGGTCTCGAGGATGGGCGTATCCGATACGGCCAGTTGAGCGCCTCATCGCACCATGAGAACAACCCCGCTGATGCAGGCCGCCTCAACATCGTTCCCAATGTGTAAGGGACAAAGAGAGGGAGGAGGAGTGAGGGTGGATACGGGAATAGGGACACTGAGGGTGGACCACACTGAGATCTGTCCCACCACCACAGCACTAAGCATTCTCAGTGGTGCTGTGTCTTCTGCAAATATATTAACCCAAATTGAGTTTTATGTTAAACTCAATGTCAAAAATCCCATTGACTAAAACAATATATGGACAGTAGGGAGTTACACTCTGAAATCGACAACATATAGAGTTAATGACAATTGTCCTTTTAGACATAAAGGTACAGTAGTTAACTGTATCACAGTAAATTTTAACTAATTCCAGGACTCCAAAGTCTAGGTATCTAAACTGCTTTTTTCATGATTCTTCCCTGTTTCTCAGGCTTACAACTATGTGTAATTTCCAAACTTTGTTCCATACTGAAAGGAAAAGAGAAGAGACCCAATGTTTCAGATGTGGAGCCTTCTTCAGATGTGACAGTTGAAGAAGTCACCACAGCCAAAACATTGTGCCTCTTTTCTTTTGCTTTCAGCATGAAATAAACTTTTACCTGTTCATTTGTTACTTGATCTTCAACACATTTCTAAAATTTTCTATGTTTTTAAATTAGTTCTAAAATTAGTTACACATTACTTATAACCTTCTGTCAGACCAAGAACTGAAAATATAGAAGTTTCATTTTTTATTGGTTGACAGTTTTGCATTGAGTGACATTTTCAAAAGTTTAAACTATATCAGATGTTGCTCATTACATGTATAAATTCTATATAACCAGGAATATATGAAGATATTAAGAAGCCATTAAGCTTGTTGTAAGTGACTTCTACTATGATTAATACAGTTTTATCAACAAAAGTTAATTGTTTCTGCCCTTCTAGCCATCTTGTCTACACATTACTTTCAGCATGTCTTGTCCTTCTGTGTACTGTATTTCTGTCTAGTATTATATCTCTTTGTCTCCTGTAGCCTCAACATGGAGCCAGGGTGGAGCCCCCTGCAGGGTGACTCGAGCCCTTACTTTCAAGTGGACTTCCTGAAACCCACCTGGGTGTCGGGAGTCGTGACCCAAGGCAGTGAACGGGCACGTGGCTCTCTTACCAAATACCGCCTGTCCTACAGTCTGGGAGGGGCAACGTTCACAGACTATACTGAGAGCACAGAGGGGAAAGGCAAGGCTAAGGTACTAACACACTCTTATAAATCTGGCCTCATCTATGGTGACAGAACACACAGTATGTTTTAATGGGAGTGCATGTGTCAGCCATGAAAACAATGTGAGAACAGTGAATGTTATATATTAGAATGTTTGGGTTTTGTAAGTAATTTACTCTACAGATAGATATTAGTTTATCAATGATAATCTTTCTACAGTATATTTAAAGAATATCTTTGAAAGGTTGCTTTCCTTTTGCAATAAAATGTTATTTAATATAAAATAACGAACCCTCGGAAGATACAGTTCTTACTCAAAATGAATGGATGGATAATGGACATTAAAACACTGAAGTCATGTTAGATGGAAACCGCCAATAATATCATGGATGCAGCACTTTATTATAAAAAGACAAGTATCAAAATAGAAGGCAGTAGCTGATAATGTAGGGAATATGTATTCACAAATAAATTAATAATTAGTATGCAATTTTTATAATTTAAACTCTACTGGAATGTGCCCCTGGCAGATTTGATCAGGGCTACTATCAGGCCCAGAAACATACAGTGCCACTCTATAGCCAGCAGAGAATCTTAACTGTGCCACAAGACTGGGTCTTCTGCTGTGGAAGAGTTTTACACTGTCTAGTTTTAAGAGGGTTTTCCATCACTTCTGCAACTGACTCAGCGTGTGGCATAAAGACCTGTTTACAGTAAATGTCCTTTACACAGGTCCAGGCAATCAAGTTATTGCAGAAAGCTGTGTTACGGTGTGTTTATTCGCACTGCTGTATATCCAGGTGTTTGAAGCTCGTGCTGATAGCAGTGCCCCAGTGACCCAGATGCTAGGCCAGGTGATCCAAGCACGTTATCTGCGGATCATCCCAGTGGCATTTACGCACACTTTCTACCTACGTGTTGAGATACTGGGCTGCACTGATGGTGAGGGTCTGTTTGCTGTGTGTTTGCCCATCCACCTGTTGAATATTCTTTTTCTGCTTACTCTGCTTCTCTATTAGGCATTGATTGTCCATCAACACCTTAATCTTTCCTTCTGTTACCTGGTCTCCTTCAGTTTTTCCTGTTGTCCTCTGTGCCTCACTAGCTTCTCATTGTCATCTTTGTCTTTGTTTCTTCACCTTTCACCCACATTGTTTTAATTTTAGGATTAGTGAGCTGCTAAGTGCCAGAAGACAGTGCTAAGGGTTGCTGAATGTTTCACTTCTCAGATGAGACCCCCCTTCCTGGCAGTGTGACAGCACCACGACGACGCTGTGGGCCAGGGCAGTTCGAGTGTAGCAGTGGGGAATGTGTTAGTGCCCAGACTGCACTGTGTGATGGCCGACAGGACTGTGCTGACCACTCAGACGAGCTCGGCTGTGGTGAGCAGCGACACAGACAAACACAACAAGCACACGTGTACATGCACAATTTGAGCATTGTTAAGCAGAGATCAATGTACAGTACTATGATACATTATAAGATAAGATCACTTTATTGGCCATATACAATTACTTGTATTAGGAATATGTCTTTTCACATACCCCAGCTTGCTTTCCATGAGACACACAGACAGGGAGAGAAGCCTGGGGTCAGAGCGCAGGGTCAGCTATTTATACGGTGTCCCTGGAGCAGCTGGGGTTAAGGGCCTTACTGAAGGGCCCAACAAAATAGGGTTACCATGCTGGCTGCAGGATACGAACCAGCAACCTTCCAGCCACAAGTGCCGAGCCTTAGCCACATAGTCAGCGCACCACCCCAATTACCACTGAGCAGAATACAGCAGTACAGCAGGAACATAATGAAAACATTGACAAATGTGTGCTAGTTTTAAATGCCCACAATTATATCAGCAGTAAGCAAGCATGTTGTATATCAGAATTATGCTGCTTTGCCCTCATGTATTAAACATCTGTTGAATTATATTTTAAAGTCGTCCCTGAAAAGAGTACAGTTCCTAAATCCCTCTTTCACTGATCATTGTGTCTCTCTCTTCAAAGGCACTGTGTACCCCCTGTCCACGCAGTCTGCCATACTGCTCACCACAGCCCCCCGAGAAAGAAATGAAGCCAAGGCAGGGGGGCACACTGTGACTCTCATCCTCCCACCACCCACACAGGGAGGTATGGCACTCATCCAATTACTGGAATCTCTCCCCGTGGGAATTCTGGCATTTCTCTACATTATTTAAAACTGTCTCAAACCTACTCCTTCATAGCCCTAGCCTTAACTCCAAGATTGTACCCCTGACCTTAACCCTAACCCTAGACCTATATTTATCCTGAAAAGCAGGAACTTCCCTAATTTATGTAAATCCTAAAACCATTCCTAAAATTCACTTGGTTTATTGAAGCTGCTAGTCATTTTTCTTAATGGGATGCATTAGCACCTTGTACAGGAGCCTTGTGTCACAGTAATGTACTGCCCATTACAGTACTTGCTATATGTACAGTAGCACTTCACATTATCCATTTACAATAGCACAGTAACCTCGGGACTTAGCATAATACAATCTAACCAATAAAGTCCATATACATAGAACATTATTTTAATATTTTATAACTTGACTGGTTGACACTTCAACTAGACGAACAGGGGGGCGTGACAAGTGTGCACTGGTGCTTGGGGGGGGGGCATGGTCCAGGCGAACAAGTCCAAGGGAGCCTAAAGGGAAATCCAGACTGAATAGCAAGAGTTCAGAGCTGGGTGATCCATCCAGGACAAAACAAGACAAAGTTAAAAACTGGAACAGGATCCAGTTCAGGGAGAGGGAATAAAAATGGGGATAACGGGACCAAGCGTGGACTCTTAGTCCCGGACTCAGCTGGGTCAGGACACCGATAGGAGGCCTATGCCGTCAAGCCATGAGCGTAGGGCGACTTGGTGGTAGGCAGTCCTTCAGGTGTCCGTCTTCCAATGCAGAGCCCTGAATAGAGTGAGCATCTGGGTGGAGGTGCTGGATTGGAGGCAGGTGCACATGATCAAGTAAAATGTGAAAGAGCCGGAGCGCCCTTAAGAGGAGGGATTACAATCGTGACACTAACACTGCTACTTACTGTACACTATAGCAGTTACTAATGAGTGACAAGGCTGAATATTTACAGAATGACTAGCAAAGGCTTTGAAGGCCACTTCTCCTTTGTAGCCTTTCAAATGCATTTATGCTTTTGCTGTTAGCCTTTGGCTGTTTCTCAGCCTGCTGTGGCTTCAGCCAGTCTCTTAACATGTTCAAGTAGGTAGTTGTGTATGCATGCCTAGGCTGCAAAGAAACAAGTAAAGGTGTATTCCATGCTGAAAGGAGAAGAAAAGAAACACAACGTTTCGGCTGTGGAACCTTAAACCCAAAAAAGGCTCCACAGTCGAAACACTGTGCTTCTTTTCTTCTCTTTTCAGCATGGAATAAACCTTTCCTTGTTCTTTTGCAGTCTCTTAACATGCTGCTCTGTCTCACTTTCTCTTCACAGACTCAAAGCCCCACCCATCAGGGCCTGCACATCCTTTCCCCAGCTCTACAACTCCTGGACCAGGGATGCTCCCAGGGGTCAAAGAGCACACTGGCCCTACAGGGACCCCAGGGGTCCTGATATCAGGCTCTCCTAGCTCTCCTGCCTCTCATGGAGGTGGACCAGGTCTTCACACAGGGGGCCCCCAGGATGGGCAGCCTGGCCTGGCCACTCCCAGCTTCCTCACTACAGGTGCCCAAAGTCTAGGACCGCAACAGCCAGTAGCCACAGGAGAGCCAGGAGTTCACCATATAACCACCTCCAGGAGTGGGGGACACATACCAAGTCTTTCACCCCCGCCTCACCCTACCCCTTCTAAGGACATGTACAATGAACTGGGAACCCTCTTAACTGCTGCCCCTGGAGTGCGCCCCATGACCTCCCTTCCCAGCCACCCTGGTCTGCCTCCCCTTCCTCGACTGGCAGGAACCACCCCAACCCCTCTAACTATTGAGATCACAGGCAAGTTTGAATCTCACAATCTGCCTATGAATGTCTGTTTCTCTGTGTTTGGCTCCATGACTCTATTGCTTCTGTTTGTCTGCTTGAAATCTGACTATGAATCCCTCCATTGTCTTTTTGTCTGTCTTGTCATGTCTCACAATAAATCTTTCTGATTCAAATTCTAAAAGTAGCTTTTTTAGAGTATAAGGTTATACAATAACTTACTCTAGCATATTAGCATATTAGCATATTTCAGCATATTACAGCTGAAATGGGAATCTACGTTCTTGGAGAGATCTTTGATCCTCACAGCCCTGACAAGTTTCCTCAAACAGTCTCCCAGCCTCCTTCCTACTTCACCAATGTAGATAGCTTCTGCAAGAGATGCAGTAAATAAGATTGCTGGAGGTACAAGATGTCATCTGAGTGATCTGGAATTGATCAGAGGAGCTTTGAATGTGCGTGGTATTGGATATATATTTACGGGTGATGCAGCGAGTTCTGTTGCCCGGTGTGGATGATTGCTGAGGGTGATCAAGGTTAGCTGTGAACAAGAAGGTTGCGCAGATAAGGTTGTCAGTGAAATGAGATGAAGTTGTCATTAATGGTCCTGGGGACAGAAAGGTGTAATGGTGGTAGGGAAGCACCAATGGAATGCGATTGTGAGGCCGGGAGTTCCTAATTGAGCTGATGATCTGAGGGATGTTTTTGGTTGGGAAAGGGCCCTGTCAATAACATTGGTTGGGTATCTCCTATTAATGAAAAAAGAGCGCATTTTGAGAGCTTGGTTTTGGAAATCCATATCGTCACTGTAAAGTTGTTGCAGTCAGAGAAACTGTGAAAAAGGGAGAGAATTTGTAGTACAGTATGTGTGGTGTGAAATGAGCTGTACAAGAGATACTGTAGCTGTGTGAATCTATGGGTTTGTAATAGACACAAATAGAGATTCATGGATGGTTAATGGATAGGTTTATGCCTAGAAAGAGAAGAGTAGTGGAAGATATGTTACCTACTGTATATACTTGAGGGATGGGTGGAAGTTGGTGAAGTGATGTTGCAAATGCTCTAGCTGGTTGTTAGAGCATGTGGCGGCATCAACGCAGTCATCAATGTACTGTATCTCCTGTAGAGGTCAGGGACAAAAATGGTGTAGGAAGCGAAGAAGCGCTCTTCTACCCAGCTCAAAAAAATATTAGCATAGTTGGGTCAATCCTGTTGCCCATGGCAACTCCACTAACCAGCTGATAAAAAAAGGTTATTGAATGAGAAAGCATTCAGTATGAGGATCAATTCTGCAAGACATACAGTACAACAGTGTGGGTGGGTGGATCAAGAACTGTGTGTTTTTCCAGCGTGTGCTTGAGGGCTGTAAGACCGTCATTGTGGGGAATGACAATGTATAAGGATGTGATGTCCATAGTAAAAATGTAACATTCTGGGCCCTGAAACTGGAAATCGTTAAAAAGTTGGAGAGCATGGTTGGTGTCCTTGATGTATGAAGAAAGGCCTTCAACCAGTTATATGAAGACATAAGTGCATAGAAAGTGTATAAATAAGCAGAATCAGAATCAGAATGACTCTGTCCTCTTCTTATTAGGCTCTAGTTCGGTGACACCTACTACTCAGGAAAGTGACCATGGACATCCTAAGATCCTGTGCGTGGAAGGCCAGTTTGCTTGCCATGTGTTTGGCTGTGTAGATGCCATGTTTGTGTGTGATGGACAGACAGACTGCCCCGATGGATCAGATGAACAACAGTGCGGTGAGTGTGTGCTGAGTGCATTTAATGAAGACTATAGTGGATCATGAAATTTTAAAGAAATGGGCTATTCTCCATTTGTGACACTACGATGGACTTGAGCATGGATTATTAACATGTATTGGGGTCATTATGTACTTTGGTCATAAATGTGTTAACAATACAACTCATGAATTATAATTTTCACTTTTTCCATTAACTGATATGTTTAATATACCTAATCTAACACATTAAGTTAAATATATAATTTAAGACAAAGTTAATATTTGAAGTGGCAGTTTCAATGTAATCCTCATAGACATAATAGAAAGGGCATTCAAAATCCTGAAGAAAAAACATTGTCTATTCTATAATTTTGTTTTATTAACATACTTTTTTAATTTATAATAGCTTCAGTTCTGTTTTAGTGAAACTGAGGCAAATGTTTCAGCTCTCTCCTGTGCGTCTATCCTCATGCAGGCTTTACATCCAGACCACCGATCCCCACTGTGCCTGTTGGCCCAGAGATCCGCCCCACCCCAGTGCCTCACCCCTGCTCTGCCAAGCAATTCCTGTGTGGCACAGGAGAGTGTGTCCACCTGGACAGGAGATGTGACCTGCAGAATGACTGTCAGGATGGCTCGGATGAGAAAGACTGTGGTACGACAGAGACAGTCCTCCTGTGGTCCTCATATTGGTGTCACTAATGAGTCCATGAAATTAGCTTTATTGTGATGTTAGAGGCTTATATTAAAGAAATGTTGCTGTATCATATTCACACACACGTTTTAAACACAGCTTGAGAGTTTTCCTTAGTTTTTTTTCTCATTTTCTTTAATGAGTCAAAGAGATCATTGACAAACACTTATAGGAATATAAGAAATAAAACCAATCACTTATTGTCTCAGTTATTACAAACGAAAGCATACTTTATTGTTATGGAAACAGCTTTTACTGTATTGCACCTTCATTTAATGTGTCTTAATGATAGACACTACATTCTTGGTAGTGTCAGAAGAACAGTGTTTCTGTCTATGGCAGAGATTGATTGCATCTTGGCAAGACACTACAGATGATTGGACTAACATAACAGTTATTAGAATCAGTGGTAGCAGCAGGTAGATGTATCATAGTACTGTTAAAGCTGAATGGGAGTAACTATTTTTCTGAAAAGTCTGAGGGATAATTTTGTATTTTTATTGGTGTGTTGAACCATGCCAACCATTGCTCCTGAAGCTCTTATTGTGTCCTTCTGGCCCTCTGTGTTCTACTCTGTTGCAGTGGACTGTGTGTTGTCTCAATGGACACAGTGGAGTCAATGTAGTGTATCTTGTGGCTTGGGCTCCCTGTTCCGCCAGCGGGAAGTCCTGAGGGAGGCCCTGCCAGAAGGAGAGTGTGGGGGAACAGTGTTTGACAGCCGGGCCTGCTTCACACGGGCTTGTGCAGGTCAGCACAGATACAGGGGCCTGCGGAACGTCTCACAGGAGACTGTACACAATCTCTCTCTCTCCCTGCCCTGCTCAATACAACCTCTCTGTCACTCTGTGTCTCTGTCATACCCTGCCTGTTTCACGCTGACTTACTGTCACATGTAGAAGTCAATGTTTGTCTCTTTCAGTAATGCTTTCTTGCTTTGGTCAGTACACCTATCCTTCTTTTTCTGTTTTCTGCTTTCACTTTATATCACATTTTCTGCTTTCACTTTATATCACATTTTTCTCTCACTTTAATATGTTTTCTCCATCTTTCTATACTACAAAAATCATCTCTCAACCGTTATCTTCCCCTTTTCTCTTTCCCCTCTCTAACCTTTCTATCTTGATCCTTGCCTACAGTCAACCTACTTGGAATGTTAATGCCTCTTTCACTTCCCTTCCTTGTTTCTTTCTTTCCAACTCCCCTTCTTTCTCTACTATTCCCTCTCATTCATCACCCATCCCTACATCTCACCCCCCCTCTCTTTCTTCTCTGCCCCCATCATTCTCTTAGTGCATGGCCAGTGGTCGGAGTGGACCCAGTGGTCTAACTGTGATGCCCAGTGCAGTGGAGGAGTGCGGGTCAGAAACAGGAGTTGCTCGAACCCTCCTCCTAAAAACTCTGGGCGGGAATGTGAAGGAGGGACCGTGCAGACACAGAGTTGTAACACCCACCCCTGCAGTACCCCCTCAGGAGGAGAAACAGGTGAGAAACAGATCCATATTGTGGAAAGGCTGCATGGAGTCCCTCTCTGTGTTTAACACAACAAGAGTAGGAGGTACAGCCTGGTAGACATTGTCTTTCTAGTTCAAAATATACTGAAATGTATAGAATTTGGATTAAGGTTAGTACTATATTTAGTTTGAGACCCTCAGAAGCAATAAAGACTTCAGTACATAGTGTATATTTTTAGCACCTTTAGAAAAGAAGAACATTGATTATCTCCTGTATTTACACACGCAAACCTGTATACACACTCACAAGTCCATTCAACTGGAGAGCCTTTCTAACAGTTGGAAGTGCCATGCAGAAGAGTATAGCACTCTCATAATCTGTGTCTCTGATGTCTAACCTCGTTCTGCCTTCTCCTGTCAGGCTGCAGTGCAGGAATGGTGTTGGTAAAAGAAGCAGATTGTCTTGCAGGCACAGTAGACCCCTGTCCTCTCACCTGCTCTGATCTCAGCACTCAAAGCAACTGTAGTTCCAAATGTATCACAGGTATGGGGCACTGTGCAGGGGATGAGGGGTGTAAATCTATGTTATGTATGTTACCCTTTTTATCCAGTATCTTTGTACCATATACAGTATGAACACTAAAAGAAAATGCCTGACCCCACCCCTTCTCTTTTACAGGCTGCCGGTGCCCTCCTGGCTTGTACTTGCAGGGGGGGCACTGTGTCAATGCCAGTCAATGCTTGTGTCTCTGGGATGGCCAGCTCCTGCAGCCCGGAGAACAGATCAGGAAGGGGAATTGCAGTCAATGGTAACTTTCCTCCAAACACTCAGACTGGGTTACATAAATATGTCAAGAACAACACAGGTGTCCCTATTGCACACTTGAACATTTCTTTTTGAGGCTTTTAAATAATTGGGAGGTTGTTTTTTTTCATTTTCTAAAATGTCATAATCCAATGCATTATTTGGGGTAGTATAGATCTACAGTATCCAATGTACTGTACAGTACATGTTGCTGTCATCTTCTGTTCTCTTCTGTACCTTTCTCCATCCATCCATTTTCAAACCAATGAACATTAAAATCAGAAAATTATTTTTAAATTCCTATTGCATCACCAACAATGTCTGATCAACCTCCAAGTTCAGTACCATGTGAGGATTTGACTAGTTAATTTACTAGTTCATTACTGTACTATGCCAGAATCAAAACCATTGATTCCATCTTGTCAATTTGAGTATTCGCTCCCTATCTGTACCCTCTTGTTTGCTATCTATTAACCAGTTCTAAATCCAAAAACATGCATTGAACTAAATTTCTACTCTCTGCAGTTTAATAATTAATATTTTATAAGAAACTTTTATCAAATGTGTTCTGAAAATCTATACAGTATATACCATAGCATATACACTGTCTGAATTACTGTTGCTGCTTGTTCAAAGATCTTTAAAAAGTCCATTTTTAAGACCTGCCTTTTCTAGATTAATGTTAACTAACCCTAGATATTTATGTACTGTAATATGGGTAATAAAATTCCAAGATATTGTTTTCGTAATTTTAAAGGTATTTTTTTAATTTTAAGACATTTTTTGTTTGTTTGAAGCTTGCATGCTGACAACACTTGCTTGTTGTTTTTCCCTATTTTAGCACATGTCAGGAAGGACACGTTTCTTGCAATGATTCCCAGTGTGAGATGAGATGTGATTGGACAGTTTGGTCATCTTGGGCACCATGTGACAGTAGCTGTGGTTTGGGACTGCAACAGCGGTACAGGTAAGTAATATTACTGCTTGGAGAAGTCTGTGTGATACACAGCTCATTGCTTCATTGTTTAATCACCACTATTTTCAATCTGAACACACTGAGTCAATCTGAGGGGCAGTGCGTTGTTATAATGACCTACTGTATGGTGATTGAAAATACCAGGCTTCTATTTCAAGGGGTAGTACTGCATTGGCTTCATTCACAAATTGTCATAATCTTTCAATTCACTTATTGTTTTTATAGATGGAATCACAGAGATTATTTTTTACTATACTCGTCAGCATTTAAAACAGTCGTTTTTAAATTTGAGGTCGCAGCTACCAATCCTTTGGATGGAGAAAGACTTATATGGAGAAAGACTCCTCTGAACCGCCCACCTTCGAGATTTGATTTTAACATGTCACTGGCAACACAGTCTCATACTGGGGTCATTTCCAACAGGAGGAGATGCGTGTCCCTCACAGACAGCACCATATTCCTGAAAGTGTCCTATAGGCCACATTGACTGCTGTTCTGCTGAGATCTGAGAGAATCCTGGCCAGCTAACCCCACCCTACATATGGTGACACTCAACCACCAGTTCACTGCTGCTTTGGGACTTCCCCTTACAGTCGGCTAGTGTTGCGATGAAGGCACATAAGGTTAATGTTATTGATCTCATGGTCATGGAGCTTAAGCTGTGGTCAGGCAATTACCTTTTCAGGTTAAGCCACTTGTGGGGCCTCTGGCTGTAGCTGAATTAATTCAGTGATTCCTCATCACTGAATTAGTCAATTATTCACTGTGGATTTAGTCAGTGGTATGAAATGCCTATACCAGGTCACAGCAAGGTGTTTACTTCAGTTGGGGTTAAAATGATTCCCTAATAATGTCTAAAGCACTTTAGAACCATTACAAAATTTTAAATGGTGGATACAATGCCAATTTTGTGCCCATAGCCTGTGAGTTGTGCCTTTGTACTGATAAATTTTGTATTGTTTAAACTGCCACACTCATAATTACCCACTGTGCTCCCCACCATCGATCAGGACTCCAGTGATCCCAGTTAGTGTGGAAGTTGTCCCACCCTGCCCAGGAGACTCCACTGAAGTGCGTGAATGTCATACACCCTGTGAGACAGGTAAGGCTGGGTACAAAGTATAAAAAGTCCTAATTATTTTTTAATACACCCAAACCTCTTTTTACGAATGTTCTTTTTATGAACATTCAATACCACAAAGCCTGTGAATTGTTACCCACATTTCAAATTGTGGAAGTCAACTTCAAAACTACAAAGCGATATTGTTAGTTACATTATCATAATAATTCTGAATAATTCAGAAGATGTTGTCATACTGTAAGACTCATTTCATATTGAGAGCTCACATCAAATTCCAAAGCTTATGGAGTGACAGGAGAGACATCAATAATACATTCATTTGTGCGCTCTTACAGTTTGTAAGTATTTGTTGGTTAGACTTTATCATGGACCCTAAAGGTGTTAAGAAAATGAAACACAAAAAAAGCAAATGAAGTGGTTATTATTTATGGTAGGTAGCTGCGTCTGCATGAGTAGGCTGCAAACGAAGTAATAGGTTTATTCCACAGCCAAAACATTGTGTTTTTTTGTTTTCTTTTCAGCATGGAATAAACCTATTACTGGTTACTATTTATGTTTATTTATATATAACTAGGTAAGCAGTGTTTTTATTACTAAAAACACAAACCACAGTATGAATCTTAATTATTATTGTTTCTTTTGTAATTTTTCAGTGAAAAAAGTAATAGTAGGGGTGACGTTTGTTGTGGACCGAAATGGATTGGCCTTTTTTCTCCATAAGAAATAATATAAATATTTTTTTTCTTTTATATGAAAGGGGTTCTGGGAAATAGTTATGTTTGTAATATATATTATAGGAGTGTATATGAAAAGTATTGAATAATACAGCACACCATAGTGTGGTTTTACACTCAGAAAGGTATGACATACTGTAACACTTTTTTATTGACCATTATAGAACAAAATGCTGTGCAATAACACAGTATAGCACATATAAGAACAGTTAGAGAAAACCTCCAACAGGTACAACATGATACCTTACAATATGTCATGAAAAAGCAAAGTGCACTATGAAACTGTTGGTATTGAAATGGATGTGTGCACCTGACCCAATGCCTGTGTTTGTCTCTGTTGCCAGGTCCTGAGCCACCGGGGTCACAGTGGAGTGAGTGGACATCCTGGTCTGTGTGCAGTAAGACCTGTTTCCTTCACGTGGACGATGTGGGGCGGAGGAAGAGGTTTAGGAGCTGCAACGGCACAGAAACCAATTCAACAGACATCACAGCGGATGACACATGCCCTGGGGAGGCTCAGCACGTGCAGCCCTGCAACACTGTACCCTGCCCAGGTACACTAACAGCAAGCCATGGCAATTCTGTACCGGAACCATCACGGACTCAGGATACAGGATTTGCCACAGGAAAGCCCTTATGAAGTAGTAGAGAAAGAAATGGAATGTCTTATTCTGTAACTGTCAGCACTTTCCAGTTCCATAAGTCATTTACTCTTTATGTAACCATAATTCTGAACACATCTGTTCTAGTACATTGGGCTTCGCAGCTCTCCTTCACTGAAAGAGTTAAAAGACATTGCCTTTTTGTCCTGTTTTAAGCTGGCCATTTAGAAGGAAGGGCCCCTGTAAAACTTACTCTCTAATTCAGTTTTTCTCTGTTCCCCTTTCCCTCTCTCTTGTTCTGCAGTATCTGGTGGCTGGTCGCCTTGGTCCCCCTGGTCCCTGTGCTCATCCGAATGTGACTCTGGAGTGCAGACACGCCAGCGTTCCTGCAGTGTCCCCTACCCACGGTATGGGGGCCTCCATTGCCCTGGCCCTCACATCCAGACGCGCGAGTGCAACACTCACCCCTGCCGAGGTACTGTCTCATATCCGCCAACATTCCCCTGCCGCCCTGTGCTCAGCAAACTCTTTCCAGTGTGACTTGGCCCTCTCTGTCTGCTTTCAGGAGCATGTCCGGAGGGGATGGCCTATCAGACTGCTGGGGAGTGTCATGCGCAGGGAGGTGCATGTCCACGGATTTGTCTGGACCTCACCCCCACGGTGGAGTGTGCCACTGCCTGTTACGATGGTTGCTATTGTTCCCCTGGCCTCTACCTGCTTAACGACTCCTGTGTGCCATTAAGTCTCTGCCCCTGTTACCACAAGGGGGCACTGTACTCTCCAGGCACCACCGTCCTTTGGGACTCCTGCAACAATTGGTACATCTCCAAGCTGCATTTACAGCACACACATTGTCAGAATTACTCGCACAGTCACAAGATAGGCAAATGAACCAGCAGTTACGAGGCTGGCAGAAAGAAAAGTGAAGTTCTGGTTGTTTGATGCTGTAAAATAAGTGTCTTAAAAATAAAGTTTATTGACAAATTAAGTAAAGATCACCTAAAGAATGTGATAGCATTTTTATATAGGTTTTTGTATAGGTTTTGTGTAGAATTTTTGTGTATGTTTCCATATGGTTATCATTCCTCAATAAACAAGACAGAGTGTTTCCTACCTTGGGTGTAAACAATGCTGTATTCCTTTGTCTTACAGCACATGTTTTGATGGTGAGATGTCGTGTGGGACAGAACCGTGCCCTGGTGAGAGCTGTACCTTGGACCCATCAACCTATATGGAGCTCTTTATCTCACTCTCTTGCATTTGATGTGTTGTCTTACTGATTTCTACTTTGCCATTACCCATTCTTTTCCATTCTCTTCCTCTGCAGTGTGCTACAGTGTATATTAACACTCCTCTTTTTTCTCTTTCATGCTTACTGTCCCAGTGGACTGTGGCTGGAGCAGCTGGACACAGTGGAGCACATGTAGTAGGACCTGTGATGTGGGTATGAGGAGGAGGTACCGCTCAGGAACCAATCCAGCACCTGTATTTGGGGGGCGTGCCTGTGATGGCAGCATGGTTGAAATGGACTCCTGCAGCCTGGGACCTTGCCAGGGTCAGGAAAGATAGATGCTCCCGGCTCCCATGTATTGTCATTTACCAAGCAAGCATGTGCATGTGTACTCTTTGATAACCCTTTGCCTGCGTATTTCAGGTGTCTGGGGTGTGTGGAGTCCCTGGTCAGAGTGCTCAGTACTTTGTGGGGGAGGCTATAGGAATCGAACCCGAGATAGCCCCAAGGGTCAGAGCATGGAATTCGCCAGCTGTAACCTGCAGCCCTGTGGTGAGTCTTGGGAAAGGGAGAAGAGTAGGGGAGGAATTCAGAAGGCTGAAATATCATGCATTTGAACCACTATTATTACACGGAGAGGCCAACTAATTGTGTGACAATTTCATGCAGCTAACTTAATTTAAGGGTTTTAATACTTATGCAATCTTGACTTTTCCATATATATTCCATTATATCTAATTTTTCTTTTTTTGCTTGTTATTTTGTAGGTGTGAAGTAGGTTGTGTACACAGTATAAAAAAATTAATTGCTATCTCAAACTGTCGTGACTGCAAGCTTTAAAGCAACAAAATGTTGAAATTGTCTAAGAGGTTTCTAGATCCATATTAACAGTCATAGTTTAAATAATGTTCTCAGTTTTCACGTCATTTATGCAGTTTCTTTGTGTATCTTTTTCTATTACATTAACATCTATATGGTGCCTTAACTAAATTGTGTGTATTACTGTACATAAAGATAGGATAGTCTAGCAGTAGCTTAGAGGTTCAGTGGTGTTATATTGCCTTATACTGTAGCTCTTCAAGATGGCCAATTGTGTTAATTTGTTATCTGCTATTATTTCTTGTTCTTTAATTTTCTGTGTGGCTAATGATATATAGAGTATACCAATTTCAGCAGAAGGCTTTGGCAAGTAGACTTATATACTGTAGTATAGTAGTTGATACTTGGTTGTTATTTTTTTCAGGTACAAGATTATTTAGATATGTCTACTCTCTCCTTCCATTTCTCTCTTCTTCTCAGGTAATATGTCAAGTTGCCCTGCAGAACAGGAATGGAGAGAATGTGCCAGGGGACCAGTAACCTGCTCTGACCTCAGAGTAGAATTTAACAACAGGAGCTGTGAACCTGGCTGCTACTGTGCACAGGGTCAGCTGCTGCAGGTAAATATCTGTCTCTGTCTGTCGCTCTCACAGTGCAGCTTTTTCTTTCTGTTTGTCCATCTGCAGGTCGGGTTTTCTGTCAGTCTGCATGCAGCTGCATTTCTTAGTGTGTCTCCTAGCTAGAATATCAGTTTATGTGCGGGAAATAGGGAGTGTAGTAAAATCCACCTGTTATTACATAGAGAGGTTTGCTTTGACCAGCTCAGTTGTAGTGTGTCTGTGGAAAGTTCAATGGCACAGCTGACTGTGTTCATTGCACCATATTCATTATAATTCTACTGTATCTCTATGCTCTTCAGGATGGACAGTGTGTTCCTGTGTCTCAGTGTCGCTGTGTGGTGGATGGGAAGCAGTATTTACCAGGAGATACTGTGACAAGGGACTGTAACAATTGGTAATGTTTAGCGCTCTTCTTTTTCATCTGGATCTTTATACCATTTCCTTGCCTATTCAAGTTTTCTCCTCTTCCACACACATTTTCATCAAATATTGGGCAAAAGAGAATACTTAACCAAAGGTGATTCATGTATGCTTCTTAAAGATGTTTATACTGTATTTTCGAAATTTCAAGGAAACTTCAAAGGTTGATTTATTTATTGACCATTATAGTCTATTCTCAAATGACAAAGCACTACACAAAAATAAAGTAATCCAGGATATTCTGACTTGGATGTTTACTTATACTCAGCATATTCTAGTAGCTCCACCAAGAGTGATATCTAGTGTCGCCTTCTGCATTGGGCTATTGTATTTATAGTACCTGCCGTGTATTGAGTTTGTTCCTGCTTTGTTCCACAGTTCCTGTGAGTCTGGGCAGCTAGTGAACTGCACTGAGTTCAGCTGTGATGGTGAGTCTTTGAGGTTTAATCTAAACTGGTCTGGTTACCCTGAGGACTGACAAACAGTACACATTGCAGCAGTGAAATCCACCTCACTATCTCAGTTTGTAGTTTAGAATCATACTCCATATACAGTATACTACATCGTTTTATTTTACTGGGGGAAAATCATAGGCACGATAGGAGTAGAATATTATGCCTTGCTTTTTTCACTTTAACACTGTGTAGAATTTCACTGTCTGAATGGAGCACTGTATAGAATCATACTGTCTTACTGGAAAACTCTGTAGAATCACTCTGTCTGACTGGGACACTGTTTAGAATCACACTGTCTATCTCTTCTTTTATCTCTCATTTTTATCACCTTTCCCCTCCCTTTCTTCTTTCCACTATTTCATTTTTCTGTCTTACATTTTAAGGTATATTACTAATTTACTGGATCACAGGTATTGCCACGCAATGCAGCTTACATTTTGGCAGCAAAAGACTTTGCACTACACATCCATAAACAGATAATTAATGAGCTCATCTTGCCATTCAGTCTGTCTGCCTGCCTACTGTCATTCTTCCTCTCTCGTTTTATATCCAGTCGATGGCCAGTGGTCAGTGTGGACTCCTTGGAGTGGTTGCTCTGTGTCATGTGGGCCAGGACTACAGACCCGGTACCGGTTCTGCTCCAGCCCAGCAAGATCAGGGAGTGGACTTCCCTGTCTTGGACCAGATCGACAGGATCAGATCTGCCTGCTAACAGCTTGTGACCGTGAGTGGCACACTCAGGAAGTACAAAGTGGAGAGAGTGGTGAAAGGTGTGAAGTCAAAACCCGCATTAGAATAGGGACGATTACATGAAAATAAGTCGGTCATTGAGAGAAGGGGGATGGTGTGAACCTAGTTTCAGGATGGGTTTCGTTTCTGTTGTTTTTCTGCTATGGGAGTTGAGAAACCCTTCTTTGAGAACAGAGACAGAGAGATCAGGGTGATCATGGCCGTCTGAGGTGAATTGAGAAACTACGGGTTTGGAGAAATCTTTCATCTACACAGCCCTAATGTTCTCTGAAGCAGTCTGCTAGTCTCCTTCCGGTTTCCCCAATGTAGATAGCTGGGCATTTTCACTGTGTTCTCCAAACCTAAGTAATTTAAAGATAATTTGGAACCACAATCTAAGTAATAATCAAGGTACTCTTAATTAAATACTTTCTTTAATTTCATTAATGCATTACAGGTGATTAATTGGAAATAATTGGAATAGGCCCTCTAAAACTGCTTTCACTGAAAAAATACCAGATTAAGTGATCCCTTTTTAAAGGACTAAAATCTGGGGGCAGAAATTGTGTGTTATGTGACTATGCTACAGTAAACTTCATAAACAGTAATTCTGCATAAGCAACATATAATAATTATTTTACTACCCAGGAAATATACAGATAAAAGGCATAGTGAAAAAATTAGTTCCATCTACCATTATGTTGTAAATGTGAGGTGAATAGAAGTACATTTACCTTCTTTATTCTCTGCTATGTATTACTCAATCACTATGTCAGTAGGCACAGTGTGTGTTTAGCCTAATCTGAACATAACTGTCCTTTCTGTCTTCCTCATTTTTCCCTACAATTCTGCAATGTTGGTGCAGGCAATGGAGGCTGGGGTATGTGGAGTAACTGGACAGAATGTTCCAAATCATGTGGTGGGGGTGTGAGGAGCCGCAGGCGGGAGTGCGACAGCCCATCACCAGAGGGGGACGGAGATTACTGTGAGGGGCTGCGCACAGAGGTCAGCTCCTGCAATACTGAGCACTGCCCAGGTAATAGAGCACACACTACCGTACAAATACTGTACAGGTCCTGTAACATGCACACTGTCACACACACGCACACACTGGTAAACACATAGTGCTGTAAGCACAGCACTGTTCCATACTCTGGCAAGCCTACTCTCACTGATTGCACACACACAGGATACTGTATGGCTACCACACACTGAGGTTACATACAATCTGCCCTGGACGTACAGCAGCCCCTTCTGGTGAACATATATCGTACTATAGAAATTATGCTTCAGCTTATTGCTTAGGTCTTCGACTCGCTCTGTGTTTCTACTCTCTCACAGTACTTGTATGACTGAATGTGTCTGTGTGTTGCAGTGCCACCTTGTTCAGAAGTGCCTAGCACAGTCTTCAGCAGCTGTGGCCCCTCATGCCCTCGCTCCTGCGATGACCTGGCGGTGAGTCCTGCCAGTATTATAATACACCGTGCTGTATTATTAAACCGCATTGCTAAGGACTATGCACAGCTCCTGGGTGAATTAAAACAACCTGACTTTCGTTAATACAATGAATGAAAACAACTGAAACCAATGAATTATTCTTCTGACCACTGGAGTGGTCTGACACCTTCAGATTTGGGATTCAATTGCAAAGTAGGGGGAGTCATTCTAATTCAAATTTCACAGGTTCTCACTCTTTCTTACTCAAGAGACTTGATCCAAAGCTTCAACCACAATGTTACACTGGTCCTGAGGTGTGAAAGAATTAGTAGAATGTAATTCTTATAGGTTGCCGTACTGCACAGATGATGCAGTACATTAATATGTAAATAGTGCGTATATATATACAGTAGTAGATTGAGGGGCAGTTGGTTAGGCAGTTACAGAGTTAGTGTAGTAAGAGTTATAGAGCACTGTGTTAATAAAGTGCTCATTCATCATTAAGAAGCTGTGTGATTAATGACCGCCGTTAAGAACACAAATAGAGAACATAACAATGTGCACTGAGGAATAAATACAGAACTGTTTCAGATTTTTCCTTAATGAAACAAGTTTGAATCCTACAGTATAGCTCTTTTACATTGTGCTGTTTTTCTCTGTTTCACTATATATTACTATATAAGTTTCACTACTTTTTTTTAGCTTTATCTCATTGATGTCATATAGCTACAGTGGTGAGAAAATGCTTGTGCACCCTCAGTATCCATCCATTTATTTTCTAACTGCTTTACATGGTTTACAACCATCCAATACATGGTTGCGAAGAAGCTGGAGCCCATTCTTGCAAGCAACAAGGATGCTAATGCATTGCAGGGCACACAAAGCTTTTCTCAGTCACACTTTGACTTTCCTGCCTTACTGTCTTTGTTTCCTTGAACAGCACTGTGAGTGGAGCTGTGAGCCAGGGTGTTACTGTACTGGGGGAAAGGTACTGAGTGACAATGGAACATCTTGCGTGGACAGAGAGGCCTGTCCTTGCCTAGACGTGCTCACTGGTCAGAGGCTGGCCCCTGGTGAGAGTATCCCAGCCCCAGATGGCTGTAACACCTGGTGAGAGAAAGACTACTCTGACAACTCCTACACCTCTTTAATTAATACCTTCTCAGCATCCATTTCAATTGTTGTATGAATGTCTTATACAATATGTAAAATTATTAATTTCATATATGAATTAATTTCTCATTCAATCTGTAAATTTTAACCAAGACGTTTCTGAAAAAATATTGTGTCTGGGTTTTTAGGCCAGGTCTTTATAACCTGTTTTTGTTTGAACTACTGGTCTCCTAGCACATTCACATGGTGAAGTAGCCATATTTTCCTTTAATAATTCACCCATCCCTGCTGATTTTCTGAAATGTGGCTTCATTCATAAAGTATAGAGTTACAAACCAGAGAGACTGAATAGTTTTACGGCGGGGTATAAAAAGGGAATTGGTCACCAGCTTGCCTTGTAAGTATATTATAAAACATACCCTATAATTGCAATTCAGTTACTGTATATTGTATATGTGTGTTTTCTTTGTTCTCCAGCACAGTGTGCTAACAGAATCATAGACAACCTAACAAAAACAAAACAAATATTAATTCACATTTACAAGACATTGAGTTCCAGGGCCCTGCACTATAGAAAACAGGAAATATCCGTAGACAAATATGGTAGTGGAACAAGACCTAACGTTTTATTTAGTCAAATAAAAGTTCCTATACAAGACCATAATACTCAGTAAATGGATACCAAATGAATGGGAATCTCTATTTAGACGGGAATCATTTATTACCAAACGAGCAAGAAGATTTCTTTAGTTTGGTCGGTACCACAAATAGGAACTATTTCCACAACTCAATCCCAGCAATCCCTTTGTTAAATCCAAGATTTATTTCCTTCAATACTTGAATTCCCAGGATATGTTTTGTCAACTGGTTTTATGACAAAGTGCTGTCTCTTGTCTTCTTTGGGTTTTCTTCATCAACTGCTTGATGCCTATTTACTGTTTTACTGTTTACTCTTAAGGATTGTTTTTCCTGTGCCATCCTCAAGAAGATGGACTTAATAATCTACTTTAAATGGTTTGGTAATAGATAAATACATATTTCTACAATTTCCTGGTCATCTGAAGTCTGGCCATTCTCAGTACTCAAGTGACAAGATAAGACACAAACCTACAGTAATTGTTTATCATATAGTACAGTGTTTCTCCAAAGTAGGAGTATCACAGTGTCTCTGCTCTATTTTAGTACCTGTGAAAGAGGAAGGCTAACCTGTACGAACAGGCCTTGCCCTGGTGAGTATTTGAGAAACATAGTGATATCTGCACACACGTTCAGGTTCAAATGCTTTATTGTCATGACAGAATAAACAAGCATTGACAAACATAACATAAACAAAAATATTCCAGAATGTTGCAAACCAACAGACGTGAGTTAATTGTCCCATCACTGTTCTGGTACATTTTGACCTTTCAGTATAAGACAAACTGTGTTCTACCTCTTCACTCTGCTAGTAAGAACTGCATTGTTCACACACACTTGCTCAGACATTGGCAATATACAGAATAAGCTCAGACATGCTTAGATATTCACTTGGATCTTTTGCATTCATGAGCCTAGTCATGCATTGTCTTTCAATCCCTCTCTCTTTTGCTGCTCCCTTTCTCTCAACAGTGTCTGGGGGGTGGTGCAAGTGGTCAAGTTGGACACCCTGCTCTCGGACATGTGGGGCAGAGTGGGTGACACGGTACCGGAGCTGTACGTGCCCTGAGCCAAGTGGAGGTGGTGCAGCATGCCCAGGGGAACAGGAAAGACACTCCGGCCTGGGAGTCCAGATACAGAGACAGCCCTGCCCCTCTCTGACCTTCTGCCCAGGTGACACACAAACTGTGCAGCACATTGAGAGCAGGATTCTCCTCCATACCACCTCCTAAAGTGACAGATTGTTTGACTGTACAGTCTTAGATCTTATTAATTATAATGGAGAATTCAAAATACTGCGTTAAACTTTAATTTGTAATATAAATAGAAGATAGGCAATAGAAATATTAAAGAATATATACATTCCTAAACATAGAGAAGTGAATCAATGCCAAAAAATCTTTAGCTTATATAATGGAAATTGTGGTGTTTAAATTTAGATGATTGATCTTAAAATGGTACAACATACAGGTTCTTGTCAGATCCAAGTGATAATATTTGAGCCAATAACCAGTTCTGGTCACTAGTATACAAAAAGGACATTGCTGTCCTGGAGAGAGTTTTATAAGACTGACTAAAAAACCTTGGAAAGAGGGAATAGTGGGGACATAATAAAAGTAATGTCAGACTAGTTCAAAACAAAGGCCCAGTCACACAAATGAAAATTAAGAGGTACTGTAGAAGATGTACAGTAGGATAGCAAATTAGAAACATTTCTTTATAGCCTTGATTTTAATGCCGTTTCTATCTGATTTGTCAAGAAATATCCAAATGAGACCATTTATCAATGATATACTAGTAATAAAGCAAATAATACAAATGATTTATTAACATATAATACTTTTATTATTGTACTAAATAGTTTGGTGTGTATTTTTTATCAGTTTCAGTGAGTGGTTCATCTCATTTTCTGGCTTTGTCACTAAAGTTCTCTATGACGTTTGAATAAAACTCAAAAACTGTTTCTGTCTCTCACTCCTGAAGTCCATGGGTCATGGGGCTCTTGGGGCCCATGGTCAGAGTGTGCTGTCTGCGAAGGGACATCTGTTCGTGTTCGAGAGTGTAATAGCCCTCCTGCCCGATTTGGGGGTCTACCCTGCCATGGGGTGGCCCGTGAGAGCCGCAGCTGTCGTGACAACAGCACGATCTGTGAAGGTCAGCGTTTTTGTGTATCTCTCTTCCTCTCCAAGCAGCATGCTGTATGTATTCCAGTGTCTATCTTTGTACTTCCAATACTTGTAAACTGGAACTGAACATGCAATGTGCTGATTGTTAGGAATTTCTCAGGGTTTAGTGAGAAGTTTGACTTTGGCAATAACATTGTGAAAAGCTAAGTCCCCTGAGGAGACAGAAGATACAGTATAATCAATGAACTGATCCTAGTTCACTCTTCAACATGATCATAAACAGCAACACAGGGATACAGAGAAGTAGGGAGTTTCCCTTTTAATACTGCAGGTCTGTCCACACAGAAGAAATTCTTCTCAGAGGAAAGAATCTACTGAACAGGCAATAGCAGGTGAAAATAGACCATAACAACCTTCCAAGATTGTTACAGAAATATACAGTAGGGATGTATTTTGATATATCCTGAATACACCTTGTGCTGTATATTGTTATTATAGGGATAAATCCAACATAAGAATAGGAATCTGGAAAAGTAAGATCACTTTTACAAATATAGCTTTTCTTGATTAACTAATAAATGTCCAAGTATCCTTTTTTTAAATTATAAGTAGTTATAGTAGTAGTATAATTATAAAGGAACAAGTAATAGGTTTATTCCATGCTGAAAAAAAGAAGAAAGAGAACACAACGTTTCGGCCGTGGAGCCTTCTTCAGGTGTGAGAGAGACAGGGCAGTAGGCAAAGGTAAAGTAGCGGGAGAACAAAGGTTCGGGAGAACAACCGGGAGAACCCGCTACTTTACCTTTGCCTACTGCCCTGTCTCTCTCACACCTGAAGAAGGCTCCACGGCCGAAACGTTGTGTTCTCTTTCTTCTTTTGTTCAGCATGGAATAAACCTATTACTTGTTCCTTTGCAGCCTACGCATGCTGACGCAGCTACCCACCTGAAGTATAATTATAAGTCTGGGTTTTTAATGGACATTGAAAAATCCAGTGACTATTCCCTTCAAAGCCATGCCAAGCTGAGAGACTGCTTGAACATTCAGCTTTGTGCTTGAAACACAAGGGATACCTGTCTACTTTTTTGCAGTTTGGAAAGTTACATTTAAAAGCAGGTGTTTACAAAAAGTGCTGATAAAAAGATGGGTTAAAACTTCAAAGCAAATTAGTTTTTCAGGAGGGAACTGTCTCTTTATCCCCAAAAATTAGAAGTATTATTGAACATTTTGAGAAAAATTACCTTCCTCTCTTCCTGGAGAAAAAATGATTGTGCATGTCAGATACTACATTATTTCATTGTTGTATTTTGAACAGTTCACAGACAGTGAACTAAGCATTTTCTTGAAATATGGGGCTGTGTTACTGTTCCAATTTCATCATGTTATGCATACTAGCAGAAAAGGTGAGAAACTCCTGCATATTTCTAGTAGTATATTAAAGACACACTAACCTATACAGAGATCAAAATGAGTTTCTGTATCTACACTTTATTGTAAAAATACTTCACGGGGTTTTGCTGTTGATATATATGGTTACATGAGACAACTTAACGGTATACGGCATTGCAGTATGAACGACAAGGGTAAAATAGTTACATCCATTCTTTGTTTCTTCGTCCAGATTGTGGCGGGGGACAGGTGCAGCTGGCCTGTGGGAAGCCGTGCCCACAGTCCTGCTCTGATCTCCATGGTGACACAGAGTGTGTGGACTCTCCAGGGTGCCAGCCCTCCTGTGGCTGCCCGGGCCAGCAGGTCCTGCAGGATGGGCAGTGTGTGGATCCAGGACAGTGCCGGTGCAAGTATCTCAACAGCACCACAGGTGGGCGAGTCACAATGACGAAAGCTGACATTTTCTGAAGTCTGTTTGAAAGCATGAGGTTGCAGCCTAAAATATCAGGGAGACAGAGTACGAGTGAATGGTGAACAGTTTATGATAGGAGATGAAGTCAGAATTAACAAACATGGTTAATTTTCAAAATGTACAAACAGGTTCTTTGAAAATGTATATTAAATGTTTTTAATGGAGAAATTAGGGCATACTGTATGTTTGGAAAGTATGTTTGTAAAATAGTTGATTAAACTCAAGCACAAATTAAAAAGGACACTAGAATGGCTAAGGGAGAGGGAGACATACAGTATTGTATGATTTTAAAATGGAAATTAAAATTGAATTAAAATTAAAACAAAGGTTTAGGTTTTTCCTATATCGTGAAAGGCAAAGCACAATAAAGAGTGTAGCATCTAAAATATATTAATGGATTAAGCACAGAGGATGAAAAGAACATCCTAAATGTACTAAATTGATGTTATGTTGGAGGTTGAAGGGAGGAAGAAAGTTTTATGCAGAGCATCAGGACATGGTGACATTTTTCCATTCTAATACAAAAACACCTAAAAACAACCGCTAAAAAACATTTTGTTTCAGAATGCAGAAACTGACATTTTAGTTACTCTCTGTTTCTCTCCAGGAGTGCTGGAGTCTGGGAATGGATCCCGGGTTTGGCCGGGAAACCCAATGTGGCAGTACACAGAGCCAGGAGAGACCATCATCAGTACCTGCCACAACTGGTACTGCGCACACTGCAAAGTCTGTAACAGTTACTACTGCACAGACTGATTACCGTACACACTGCATAGTGTCTCACACCTGGGACTGCACAGACTGATTACTGTACACACTGCATAGTCTTTCACACCTGGGACTGCACACACTGATTTCTGTACACACCGCAAAGTCTGTGACAACTACTACTGCACAGACTAATTACTGTACACACTGCATAGTCTTTCACACCTGGGACGGCACACACTGATTACTGTACAGACTGCATAGTCTTTCACACCTGGGACTGCACAGACTGATTACTGTACTCACTGCATAGTCTTTCACACCTGGGACTGGACACACTGATTTCTGTACACTGCAAAGTCTGTGACAACTTCTACTGCACAGACTAATTACTGTACACAATTGATAGTGTCTCACACCTGGGACTGCAAAGGCTAATTACTGTAAACACTGCATAGTCTCTTACACCTGGGACAGCACACACTGATTACTGTACACACTGCATAGTCTGTCACACCTGGAACTACACACACTGATTACTGTACACACTGCATAGTCTCTCACACCTGGGACTGCACACACTGATTACTGTACACACTGCATAGTCTTTCACACCTGGGACTGCACAGACTGATTACTGTTGAAGGCACCAGTTCTGTAGGGTTTGGGCATTTACTGGGACAATTATTAATTGTAGCAGTAAATCACAAAATTGATTCTTTTGATGGCTTTAGAATCCAACCATGCAATATAACTCAAACAACGCACACACACAGGTACTAATACACGAGGATACATTTATTAATACATAGAATATGCATATAAACCTAACAGATCTTATCGAGAGGGTTATCAGAATACAAAAGATACATATTCAATCAGTTACAAAGAGTTACAGTACATATATCAAGAGGACATATGTTCAGTATATCATTCATTTAGACCGTTTCGTAAATGAACTTGGTTATAACTTCTACATTAGAATACTGTAAGTTGAATACTCATCCAATCTCTGGGGATTCAGATCTCCTGCAGGCACAAAGAAACAGTTGCAGGATGTTGCTGTCCAATCCATGCTCTCTGGCTCCGTGCCAGGCTGTGCTGTGTGGCTTGCGACATTGCGCTGCTGATGCTCACTGACCGGCTAGTTAGTGTTGGATTTAACTAGAAAAGTTTGCGCACAGGAGAAAAGATGACTGTGGGTCCCAGCAAGTCAGGAAGAGGACCAGTTCGTTCCTG
Source organism: Lepisosteus oculatus (assembly GCF_040954835.1). Classification (NCBI taxonomy): domain Eukaryota; kingdom Metazoa; phylum Chordata; class Actinopteri; order Semionotiformes; family Lepisosteidae; genus Lepisosteus; species Lepisosteus oculatus. The sequence continues at coordinate 28,130,574 of NC_090701.1, read as the reverse complement.
ATGAAGAGCTAGTTCTGAATAGTGATTCAGCTGTCCACAGTTCCGACCTGTTCATGAGGCCTGCTGCTGGTGCTTACCTCGGGTGGATCCTCTGGTTACTCTCTGGCAACCTCCGCTCTCGACTCTTAGAACAAAGGAAAGTTCTGGCACTCGGACACACTGGCCGTTCCGTGGTTGTCTGGGCTGAGTCTCAGGATGGTCAGGAGGCGCGCTGCGAGAATGTCCTGCCCTGGAATTCCCCTTTTAATTCCCTTTAGAAAAGTCCACAGAATTCTACTACAGGCTCGTTCAGATCGTTGATTGGCTGAAAGTTCCATGGGCATCAGAGTCCCATATGGGTTACTCGGCCCTACCAGTCCCTGATTGGTTGATCAAGGTAAGATATGAGTCACTTACTCCTGATGTCCATCTGGCACTCCCTAGACAGATAGGCACCAATGGATGACCATTGATCATGATAGCCAGGCTTAGCTACAGTAAGTGCATCCCCATTTGGGAGCTGTCCCTTATCAAAAGAAAACATTTTAAATCAGCCTGCATGAATAGCTTCTCTGTGGCTGCACCACAGAGATGAAGGGAGAGATGAGGCCTCATTTGGGAAAGCACCGCAACACTTAATTCTGTCTTATTAACAAGCATTGCCGCTACACTGTACACACTGCATAGTCTTTCACACCTGGGACTGCACAAACTGATTACTGTACACACTGCAAAATCTATGACAACTATTACTGCACAGATTGATTTCTGTACACACTGCATAGTCTTTCACACCTGGGACTGCACAAACTGATCATAGACAGTGCCCACTGATTAGTATATACAGTGCAGAAATAGCTTCAAAACAGTACTGAATTGTAACATCAGACAGCATACACTGTTGTACTGAATCACAGAAAGGGCATAAAATGTACTTCATTCCCATAGTCAAAACATGGGTAGGAGTAGTAAAATGTCAGGATTACATATCTGAGAGAATCTGGGTAGCCACTCTGGATCCTTATCATGATCCATTGCATAGGGGTATATGAATAAATACTGGTCTACAATGTCGTGATTTATATTTATGTGAAAGACATTAAATGTTCCCTTAACCTTAACCAGCTTCAATTTAATCATGTGATCCCATGTCCTCAATTTACTATTTGGTGTAAAATGGATAACTTGCCTACTAGTTTAACTTCATCTGTTACATCTACACTGTTACACTACAGTACATCTATCCACCTGCTAGCATTGTGTGTGCTTAAATCTACTCTTAATTTCCTCTGTCCCAGAGTGAACAAAAATTAGCTCCATTAACCTATTTTTTTACAACATTACTTTTGTCCAGCAATGGCAGCAAAATTGTTTTTCTAATAAACAGGCAGTGTTGGAGCATTTAGATCTGGGAACAGCAATGTTGGTGTGTGTTTATTAGATTCATTCGAAATTAATGTACCTGAAGAGCTGGGGGAACTTACTGTACTGTTACTGTAAATTGGTCCCATTGAGCCAATAAATTAGACAATTTAGGAGGTCATGCGCTGAGTTAGAATAAAAACCTGCAGACACAGCAGGTTTTCAGGACCTGTACTGGACAGCCCAAATTTTGGATCGTCTTTAGATATGCAAGTTTCCACAGTGCCTGATACAAAACTGAAATCAAAACATCATATACTGTGCTTTACAACTGGAGAAAACACTCCGATTTCCACAATTTGGAACACAACATCAATTATTTCACAGGAATTAGGGCTACGTGCTGATACTGATGCTGTGCTCTCTTTCCCATTTCAGCACCTGTGAGGATGGTGTCCTGCAGTGTCAGTCAGTCCCTGGATGCCAAGTGGACGGGGGGTGGAGCCAGTGGGGGGCATGGTCAGAATGTTCAGCTCCCTGTGGGGGCGGGGCTCAGTTCAGGCTGAGGCAGTGTGATAACCCTTCCCCTCAAGGTGGGGGGAGGGGTTGTTCGGGAGGGGCGGAGCAGCAGCGAGAATGTAACAGCCAGCCCTGTGGAGGTCAGAAAATAAACAGCAATAAATATCCAGAACTCTGTGTGTGAGCACTACATGAGAACGATGTCTGAAAAATGTTTAAACAGAGGTTGCAGACAAGCAGAAGAGGTGTTCAGTTTTGTTTTCATCAGACCAGAGAACCTTTAGCTACATGGTCTCAGGGTCTACCATGTGATACTTACTAACACCAGTCATCCTATTACTTTCTGTCTAGCAACTCTCTCATACAGCCTAGATCTGCGTAGTAATGCAGAGATTATTGTACTTTGACAGGATCTTCAGTCTCAGCCATGGAATTCTGTAGTTTTGTCAGAGTGGTCATTGGGTTCTTGGTCATTTCTTGAACCAAGGTCCTACTTGCCCAATTGCTCAGTTTGGGAGAATGGCCTGCTTGAGTAAGACTTGAAAATATGGGTTGTTCCATACAGTATTCTTTCCATTTCCTAATGATGGACCTGGCTGTGCTGAGCTTTCAATAACTATGATCCCAGAGCTATGTCCCCTCGAACGTCTATCACAGATTTGTATGGTCTTCTTGATAGAGTTTCTGCTCTGACATGCACTGTCAACTGAGGGACCTTATTAAGACAGATGTCTTGAGGTCCTATCAACCAATTGAATTGAACAAAGATGGATTCCATTCAAGTTTTTGAATGATATCAACATGAAAAAGTTGCATCTGGAAATTCTGAAAACATCCAAGGGGGTTGTGAATACTTATGTAATAGTATCTCATTATGAAAACATTCACGTTTTGGTATAATTGCCTGTGCATCCATTTTGTTTTTTTCACTCCTCTCTCTCAACCTTGGTGCCCCACAGACTTGGGCCCCTGGGGCGAGTGGTCACCCTGGTCTCAGTGCTCAGTGACCTGTGGAGGAGGGGAGCAGATTCGGACCCGCAACTGTCGCCTTCCACCCTGTTCAGGTCCCAGACAAGAAAGCAAGACCTGCAACACTCAGGTGTGCCTTGGTGAGTGTCAGCACAGGTTACTCCTCCTCCTCAGAATACAAGAAACACACAATAAGATTAGAAACAGTATGTTTTACAATACATAGTTGCTTTTGGATACTGTGTTAAATTATTGATTAATAAATTAATTACTTTCAAATTCTAATGCAAATAATATACTAAAAATATACTAAATACTAAAAAAAAACAACCTTTTTAGCTTCTCAGAGCAGTTCTGCATTCACATTTTAAAAAAAAACCTCCCGAGGGTTCCTTTTTTAGTCCGAATTTGTGTTTTTGAAGTCGGTTTCCTGTCTCTCCCAGCGGGCCGTATCTAGTTGTCAGCGGGGGTTACCTCGCTCCCGTCTGGGTGAGCTTCAGCGTCCTTGAAGACATTTGATCTTGGTTTTAGCTGCAAAAAAAATGTACAGTTACAGTAACAGGATTAAATAATTCAATAACTTATCCAAAGCACCTCTCTATTCAAGAGAGAGTTGTGGTGTATTCTTGCTCATACTTGTCCTTCTATATAATAAATCCTTTTGCAGGCAACTATACTAACTACAGTTACAGAAAAAAGCAGTCATTAAAAATAGTTTAAACAAAACCATTAGACAAAAATATTCATCAATTCTATTTTTTGAAGTTTACTGAACACTAATTCATTCTAGAGTGTAGTATTCAAGTTCAGGGTGAGTTGCTTTCGATCAGGTGATAGAGATTAATGCTGTACTTTGCTCTATTAATATCTGTACTGTGTTGTATCTAATTAATTGGGTACAGTGTCTGCAGTATGAGGATGTTATGTTCTGTACTGTTGTCATTGTTTGGGTCACAATCAATGAATCACTTAACCAACAAATGAACATATCAATCAGGCATTTTTTCTACTCTTTTGTATAATACATAGAATGTACATAATCTAAAATATTTCTATACAGTTACGGTATGGATACAAGGTTATAAAACAAGATTAATAATGTACTCTCCCTCTATCTTTCCCATCTCTTCCCACCTCTCTCTCCTTTCTTTTCCTTTCAGAGGTGGGGTGTCCGCCTGGCCGTCTGTATCGGGAGTGTGAGAGAGGAGAAGGGTGCCCATTCAGCTGTGATCATGTCACCGGACGGGTTGGCTGTGTGTCAGAGGGCTGTGAGGAGGGCTGCCACTGTCCTCCAGGCACCTTCTATCACCAAGGCACCTGTGTGATAGTGCGTACTGTGGATTGAATTTACAGTATCCGTCTTCCTCGGTCTCTATCGGCCCAAGTCATGCAGGCTTCCCTGCCTCCTCAAAACCTTTCCTGAGGAGCGTCGCTAGGATCACATAGTGTGGTTTATCCCCACTCATTAAGAACTAAAAAAAATACATTTGTCACCTCTGACAGAGTTCCATTGTTCTGGCATTAGGTGAGAGTGGAAGGGATGTGATACAACCCTTGTTCGTTTTACTTTATGAGATAATTGGCTCCAAAGGATATACTGAAGACAAGTGTATCCATATTTTGGCACAACATGAAGAATTGAGTTTCAGAACATGGAAAGGTGCACAAACCAAGTGGACAATGTTCCGTAAATGAGTGAGGAGTCAAGATGTCCACACTTACTGTGTGTCTAACGCTTGGGTTCTACTGTGTTTTTCTGCATGCTGTAGGAGTGCCCCTGCGTAGTGGAGGAGGAGACCCTTTTAGCCTTGCAGAATGTGTCGAAGAGCCCAGCTGAGGCCGCTGTGCCACTGGGTTCTGGCGGGCTTCGCCTGCACCAGGGGGATGAGCTGCAGCCCGGAGACACACTCACATATGACTGCAGCTCCTGGTGAGAATACCGACACCTTGAAACTTCCCATCATGTCACACACACTCTGTGTAAATACTCTATCATATATTTATTCTTCCATGTATTTATTGTTCTGCTTACTGACTGTACATACTATCACTATTTATTATGTGCCATTTTGTAACGTACTGTCTACATTGTGTGGTGTTGTCTTTCTTACTGTTTTGTCTGCTGTACTATGCATGTCATTAAAGAACAGCGCTAATAAAAATTCCAATGTATATGTATGTATGGCAATAAACTCCCCTACTGTTGATCATCACATAATCATGGGCTGTGAGCTGTGTTATCATACTATCATACAGATAGACAATGTAAGATGACCTACATTGAGACATGTCTCTAGACTTAGCCTCTAGTCTCTAAGCCTTTAGGAACCTGTATAGTGTCAAATTCTCCCATACTGTAATAGTAATTTTGCGAATTCTTCACTGCCTGAAGAATGATGTTGTGCAGTGCCCAATCGAATTCACCTTGCAACCTTCTGTATTCAGTGCAAAAAACTTGTATTATATTCTTACATCTATCCATGTATCCATTTTCTTAAAATGCAATTCAGGGTCGCAGGGGAACCAGGTCTTGTCATGGCAAGCAACAAGTGTAAGGCTGGATACACCCTGGACAGGATATCAGTCCATAGCAGGCTAATCTGTTAGCATTTTCTTTTATTTGTCAGATGCGTTACTTTGGGTTACTGTAGATTTCACTATGAGAAAGAATCATGTTATGAATGAACTGTGTCAAACGAATATACAATTGTACACCTTGTTAATATTTTCCCCCAACAGAATAGTGTCAGACAATTACATATCTTTTTTATTTTTCCTGACAGTGTATGCCAGCATGGGCAGTGGAATTGCTCCTTGTCTCCTTGCCCGCAGGATGGGGGTCTGTCTCCCTGGGGTCCCTGGGGGTCATGTTCTCTGTCCTGTGGAGGTTTAGGGCAGAAGACTCGAACCCGGAGCTGCACCAACCCAGTCCCTGCAAATGGCGGACAAGATTGTGAGGGACCACGTCATGAGATCACATTTTGCCAGACCCCTGACTGCCCAGGTAACCCAGAAAGAACAGTCCTTTTAACACAGACATTCTGAGGACTTTTTGTAAAATGTGAGTCAGTACAATTTAATTTTAAATGTAATCTCTCCTTGTAAGTAAGGAGGGCTGTGACTGCTCTGCTCTTTTGCACCAGCCAGGCAAGTTAACACTAAAGTATATAAGTACACTATCCTTGAATATTTGTCAAATGGTTTTGTCATCACTAGAATTTGATTGAACTACGAAACTATATGTTTTTTCAAGCAATGCAAGAGTAATGATTACTTTTTCATGCTTCCACACCTCTGAAGTCTTTTTCTTGAAGTACATTGGTATGAGAAGTGGTATTAATTATTGGTTGATCTTTGCTTTTTCCAGTTGTCACTGTTCCTACAGAGGAACCTTCTGGCCCAGGTAAATCCTCACTGTAACAGAACTCTTGTTCCCTCTATGACTGCTTATGTACAACTTATGTACAACTGAAAGAGGTGTTAGTGGGGCCAGCAGGGGGCGCTCACCCTGTGGTCCATGTGGGTCCTAATGCCCCAGTATAGTGACGGGGACACTATACTGTAAACAGGCACCGTCCTTCAGATGAGACGTAAAAAGCAAGGTCCTGACTTTCTGTGGTCATTAAAAATCCCAGGGTGTCTCTCGAAAAGAGTAGGGGTGTAACCCTGGCATCCTGGCCAAATTTCCCATTAGCTCTTATCAATCATGGCCTCCTAATAATCCCCCTCTATGAATTGGCTACTTTACTCTGCTCTCCTCCCCACTGATAGCTGATGTGTGGTGAGCGTTCTGGTGCACTATGGCTGCCGTCGCATCCAGGTGGATGCTGCACATTGGTGGTTGTGGAGGGGAGTCCCCATTACCTGTAGAGCGCTTTGAGTGGAGTGTCCAGAAAAAGCGCTATATAAGTGTAAGCAATTATTATTATTATTAACTGTCCAGTTTTTTTTCTTCCCCTAGTTCCTAAAGAAACTAATTCCAGTGAAGCAGAGACAGAAAAGAGTGGATACTTCCTTGAGCACTATGCATTCCATATTCTATTCCTCATTTTCAAAATGTTATTCAACTTTATGGTTTGTCGTTTGAAGCTCGTATACAGCCCAGTGATAAAACTGCCACAAAGCAGGGTACACCTCAATCCATCACTGCTCAAAACAGCCAAACGCTCTGAATTGGCCTTCCCGTAGTAATCACATTCTAACTCCTCTCTCAATAATTTAGAGGGGTAAAAGGGTTTTAACTCTTATTTCTCTTATTTGACATTGAAATTTTGGATATGAATTCAGCAGAAAACTGTAGATCCAGAAATCACAATTTTGATATTTTCTGATATTCTGTAACCTGCATCACAATTTATCGGGGAGTGATTGAAGAGGACAAGAATGCCGTATATCATCAAAGCTTCCTCCATCAATTATGATGTAGGAATGGAGGTCAGGGGGCATCATCAAAGCCAATTCAAACAAAAGCCATGCATTAAACTTACTGCATTACGTTGTTGTTTAAATTTTAAGATGGGTTATAAGTCTACAAAAATAACTACCAAAAATGTGTTTAGATACATTTAAAGTGCTTTCTAGAAATTTTACAATTCTCTTTTTTTAAAGTGTCTTCTTTCTTTTTCTTTCATTCAACTAGATACATTGCTATGACTCAGAGGTTGTTGACATATCAGTCTTGAGCAACTGTGCTCTACTTCTGTACTTAATTATGAAACTGATCTTCAGCACCTACTGTAGGCCCGTACTTAATTTCTTATAAGCTTCGAAATCCTCTAATTGAATTGTAACTGAATTGGAAGTGCCAAGGTGGACCACCCCTTTGTATAGACTCTGTGGTAATGTATTGTATTCATGCTACAATACATCCAAGTGTCTGTCAGCAAATCCTGTGTGAGTCTTTATACTGAATTACTTAATTAAATAGTGAAGCTCTCTTTTTTCTCCCAAAGAAAATAACTTTCTCAAGTGTGAATTCATAAGTACATTTCCATGTAGGCAGAATGCTAGATAAAATACATTAGCATAGACATACTTCTGTCAAATTAAATTCTGCTAAATGCCTGACCCTTTTCTTTGTCCTATTGTTTAAACTTTTAGAAGAGGTGTGTATAATCATCCCATTTAACAAGCAGAGCAATTAAGCAATTAACTCATAATAACCATGAGTTAATTGAATAATAAAAGTAGACTATTATTCTTTCTGGTTAGTTTTCATTGCAATTGCTTCACTGGGACCTTGAAATTGTGGACTGACAATTGTACTTTTACCTGTTTGAATTAACTTATCTAAAGCACATCTCCACAGAGCCCAGTGATGGATTTGGTCCCTGGAGTATTTGGAGTCCATGCTCGCGGTCCTGCAGCGATGCAGCGGCTCCAGCAGTGAAGTCCAGGTGGCGACAGTGTGAGAGAGAGTCCTGTGCTGGGGAGACACACCAGGAGAGAGCCTGCAACCTGCCCCAGTGCCCTGGTACAGCCCCTGCCTCACGCCGTGTTGTTGGCACAGGCAGTACTTCCCCATTTCTCTTACTGTTTGGTAACGCATTGTCAGACTCGGTGTGTGTTGTATTTTCTTTTCTTCCCTTCAGGCCTGTAACTCGAATGTTATGTGCATGTAGGTGTAATTTGTTACTATTTCAAAAAGAAATAAGTACATTTTAAATATTTGCACATTTTAGGTCCCCAGGATCTAGAATTATGAACAAAAAAGCAGACGTATCCCCAAACACACTACTTCAAACCAGCAGTAGAATCCCATTTGCTTAGTTTTATTTGCACATAGCTTTTGTATTGGGAAAAAAAAACAATTTGGATAATGCCATCAATTGTTCTAGTAAGTAAAGCAAACGTTGATATCTGCGCTGTGGTGTGTTGTCAGACGGTGTGCCATGCCGCGGCGAGGAATGTGCAGAGAGAAACTGCTCGTGGACAGCATGGGCGGCATGGAGCATGTGCTCAAGGACATGCGGTGTTGGGCAGCAGCATCGGATCAGAACCTACCTGGCACCTGGTGTCAATGGAACGTGGTGTGATGACATCCTTGGTGGAAACATTGAGACCCAGTTCTGTAACATCAGAGCCTGCAGGGGTGAGTCCAACAGGCAGGCCGCTACTGTACTGTACATTGATAAAGTGAGTCATAGAGTAATGGGAAATAAATGGAGAAATATCGGAGGTTCAGTGCTGAGAGCTCTGATTGATGGCTTTAAGTGCAAAGCTTGGACTTTTGTCAGGTTATACAAATATGATTTTCAACATTTCATGGGGTACTTGATTGACCCAGGGGAAGTTTATCATGTCTCAGTAAGACAGGCTGTGGTTGGTGTGTTTCAGTAGGCACAACTACAGTTTGATTTGTGTTTCAGTGGATGGTGGCTGGTCTCGTTGGAGCCCCTGGTCTCGTTGTGACAGGATGTGTGGGGGTGGGCGGTCAATTCGAACACGATCGTGCACCAGCCCCCCCCCCAAGAATGGGGGCAACAAATGTGAAGGGGAGAAGAACCAGGTTAAGAACTGCAACACCAGACCCTGCGGTGAGACATGATCAGAAATGGACTTCGCTTTGTGAACTCCTAATATACTGTACTGTTAACACATTATATTTTTACTGCTAAGTAGTCTAAAAATTCTCTGGCACAATCATAATACATGTTTGTATTTATTATCATATGCAATCTATTTTGAGAGTCATTGTTGCTGTACCCCAGTCGGTAACATACTGATAAAGGGCCACAGTCATCTTGGTTCAGCTTTAAAATAGCAACCCCAAAGATCTGATAAATTCAATATCATATCAGATTAAGAATTGGTCTTCAAGATAACCTGTAACTATACCACTCAGTACCTTATGAGCAGTAGAATTGTCCTCGTGAAGAGCCTACTTTCACAGAGCGTCAGTACAATTTACATTGGTAGTTCTATACTGTTGAGCAGTATTTTGTTAGCACTTGAACTGTAGAATTGTACTCTAGACATACTGAAGCATATTAAGCACCTTAGAAGAAACCCCAGTAAGACATTATAGTAGTCTAATCGTTATGATGAATCCATATTTCAGTATCAGATGAGCAGAACAAGGATCCAAGCAATATTGTGCAGCAGAAGAAAAACACATTTAGTATGCTCTAAACATACAGTGCACACCAAATGATATCATAGAGTCAAAAGTAATACAAAGGCTTCTAGTTTCCATCAAAGGTATGATTTCAACACTGTCAACAGCAATACTAAAGTCACAAATTTTGAGAATATGATTTTGGAATCCTACTGTATGAGCATAACTTTTTTGTCATAGTTTAATTTAAGAAACACCTGTTACATCGGTATCTTAATATGAGGAAGGCATCTTCAGTATGCAGTCAGAAACTCCCTTTACAGTATAATGTTTGATTTTGTCTACAGATGTGTCTAAGAGTCATTAGTATAGTAGTGAAACCCAGGTCCATTGTGGTAAATATACAATATGACCAAAAAGAAACATATGAATACAAAATAGGAAGAGATTGGAGCTCAGAACACAGTGGAATACCCTGAGTACTGTACATGTACAGTATTAACATCTGATTTTCAACAGCCAAGATTTATGCTTTAGAATTGTATTGTACTCAATGGGGGGTGTTATGGACAAAAGAAGAGGTTATGTAATAATTCTTCGCCAACTAAAAGGCAAAATCGTTTGTCATGACAGGATCTGGACAACAAGCGATTTCTAAAAGTTTAATAACACACCCCACTAGTCTGGAATACAAAGTGATGCAGTGCAGTTATTTTAATGCAATACATCATTACATATGAAAAACTTAAAAAAAGCTAATATTTATGACTACTATTTACATTCTAGTTTTTGTGCTACAAAATGTAATATCTAACCTTTCCCCTCTAAGTTACTGTAATGGCCAAAACCCTAATGCACTTAGAAGTTTGCAGAAATCTTAACAAGTGGAAGCAAGAACACTTTCAGCAATTTTCATAATTAAGTATGATTTCTTAGCTATTTCAAATAACTAATCCTAATCTGGTGACCAGATCTTCCTAATGCTAAAAAGCTTTCGTCCCTAAAATTTGCATCTGATCAACAAGGGTGACAAACTTTTCCAGGTAGATGTAATAGGGAATATTAATTTCACAAATACAGTATGAAACACACAGATCATTTCCCAAAAATCTAGTCTTCAGTCATCTCTAGTACCTGATTTTTTTTTTAAAGAGTTTAGTTTGATGTGTTATGAAGCTGTCACTCGCTGTCTCCTGTTTTACTTTTCAAAAACCTTTTGCTAAATGATTTTATCACAGTTTTCTGGGTCAACTGCCTACAGTTGTCAAACCATCTGGTGTCCACTTGGTTGTGTTTATTATCTACTCCAATATCTCTCTCCATGAGACTTTGGGATGCTTATTTAAACGCCTCAGCCATCCAAAAGGCACTCTATCTGATATTCTCCTGCTCAACAGCAAATAAAATAGCTTGATAAAAATAATCAGCCTGCAAATCAATGCTATACCCAAAAAACAACAATATTAATTGGCTGCCTAGTTGTTTCCAGGTTGAAACTGTTGTAACTTCCCTCCTGAAGAATATTACAAATCCTCTGTATCTCTTTTTCAAAATGTTCCATACTTCACTGAAGTTAAACCCCACATATGGTCTTTGTATACGGTACCTCTAGCAGGTTCTTACCCACAGTTTGAAAACCTCTGACTATTCCCTAGCTCCAGCCATGCCTTTCACCCTAAGGCATATTATCTACAGTATGAACACAAGTGTAGAAGTGAACAAGGTATTCACATGCTATTTTCGTTCTTACAATGTTTCCCTTCTTACAATGCTCTCAAATTCCAGATGACAGTGGCTGTCCCCCAGGTCAGCAGTATATGGAGTGTGCAAATCGGTGTCCGCGGCTATGTTCTGATCTCCAGCAGGGAATCATATGCCAGGACAATGCAGAATGTCAGCCAGGCTGTCGCTGCCCTCCAGGTGAGGCTGACACCACTATGGCAGAAGTGGGGGTCTGTGTATGTAAAGTGTATACAGTTATAGTCCCTTCTAGACACACGCATAGGAAAACAAAGAAAGGGAAAGAGAAGAGCAATGATTTGGCTTCTGGTTGTCTTGTGATGTTTCAACTTCAATTGATTGAACAGTAGTTTACAGATGCTTTTTCATTAAAGAAGAATGAGAAGAGCATGAGATAACTCAATGACCATATAAAGAGGTCCATTGGAACTCACTATTCTGTAAGTCTATTCTTTTACTGTATCATGCTTAGTTCTGAATGATCCACCTGCTTGTCTGCTTTCCAAGATTTGGAGACATTGCTGATTCTGCAGCATGTTCTCTGTTTTTTGTAACACAGTCGCAGAAAAAAAAACATTTATTTTGTCCTAGCTTTCTCTACATTATTGTGCTTTTATCTCCGACTGGGACATTTGTCTAATGCATGTGCCAGTCACTGTTTCTTTGTTTCCTGTGTTTGTAGGCTTACTGGAGCAGGAAGGAGTGTGTGTACAGTCCTGGCAGTGTGAGTGCACAGATGCTCTGGGGCAGAGATGGGCTCCAGGGAGCAGACATCAAGAAGGCTGCAATAACTGCAGCTGCGCAGAGGGCCGTCTGTCATGCACCAACCACAGCTGCGCTGCAGCAGCCAGCTGTGTCTGGAGTGTCTGGTCCCCCTGGGCCCCCTGCAGCACCTCTTGTGGGCCAGGGCTGAGGACACGCTTCAGGTGGATACCAGCACATTACACAATGCATAGTTTGTTGCATAATTACAGGTGCATCTTGGAGTTATAGTCAGGACTCTTGTTGGTTTCAAGTCTCCAAATTACAATAACACTCATATCCCCCAGTAAGGAACTTTATCCCAATTGCTTCAGTCCACCCTGTTGTATGATTGGATAGCAATATTACTGCTTACTAATATTCCAGTTTATTAGACTATTAATATATAGTCTATATATAATCCTAGTCTATAATATTAGACTAGGACCATGGACAATTCTGTTCTCTTTGCTTTCTTATTCCTGATGTGACTCGGCCCTGCAAGGGACTTTAAGTTTTAACTTAACATTTAACTTAACTTAACAATGGCTACACTGCACTGGATTGAACTGGACCAAAAAAATAGCATTGGACTCGTTGGAGTCACAGGCATGTGAGAATATACTTCACTTTGTCAGGAAACTGAAGATCAGACTGAAGAACTACAGTATTATAGTCTGGACTGGGTTCTAGCTGTATTGGATCTGAAAAGATTTTATTGTATCACTGTGGAATGAATTGGTTTGGGATACCCTGTGCTGAATTACTTTGAGAAAGACTAAAGCATTCTGATTATTTGAACTTAAAAAAAAATACTTGGCTTGAACAGAAATGTATACCACTGCAGTAGACCACAAAGAAGATAGTTAAAATTTTTCCTGCCTGTTTTAATACATTGCAGGGCAGTGTGTATGAAATTTCCAAATTTGACATGAATTTGAATACAGGACGTCTCATGGTCATTCCTGTTCTTACCTTTGTATGTCCCTCAAATATTGAGTTGCAATATCTGCCACTGAAGGTTAATGGTAGTGTTCTGGTTTGTATCAATAGGTCGCAGACCTCAGAATTAGCTGACTCAGACTGCCAATCAGAAGAGTCCCAAAATAAACCATGTGATCTGGGGCCCTGCCCTCCCCTGTGTGTCCGTGACAACGAGGAGCTGTCAATAGGAGACACGTGGTTGCAAGGAGAGTGTGAGCAGTGGTGAGTGGCGTTGCGGGTATGAAGAGGAAAAAGTCAGTGGGGAGAGGAGGAAGGAGAAATGCAACTAAGTAAAGGTGATGAAAAATCTAATGATATAAAAAACATTACAAAAGAGAAGAGGCCATTGAGCCCAAAGGGGTATGCTGTATTCTATAGCAAACAAATATGACCTGGGTTACATATTTACAATGCAACTGTTATTGAATCCAAAACATTACCTATTATCTGAAACTTTATAGACAAGGTCAGCCAAGGAGAAGAAAAATCAGCAGTGCTCACCTTAAAATCTAGTCAGTGCTATATATTTCCCACACCCCTGAGCATGTGTCTGGCCTGTGAGACAGGAATAATTTTTGCTCTGCTGGAATCTCTTGGCTCCAGTGGATCAACAGAAAATCAGCTCTGCTCCAGTCAGCTGTCTCCATGCAAGACATTTTCTAAGTTACTTCATATGAAATATTTTCTAATCTTATGACTTGCTCTGCTCCAATGTCTCTTGGTCCAATGATCACTCTTCCTCCATCTCCTAAGTATTTCTCTTTTGCAGTACCTGTACCCCTGAGGGAGATTACTGCCAGGATATTGATTGTCAAGGTGGGTCTCTGCTCAGTGAGCTACAGTACTAGACTGCAGGAAACAGGGCATTTGTTTATGGAAGCCTAGGGTGAACAAAGAGAGAAATTATATCTAAAAACAAGACCACATAGTGTACAATATGCTCACTTGAACGTGTGAATGTGTTTCAGAATGTGTGCATAGTACTTGTATCATTGTGTCAGGATTACATTAAATAAAACACCTCTTAGAAGTGAGGCACATACAGTTCAGAAAAACATTCACCAGGTGCAAAGAAAAACACCAATCAATGCATTCATCACCACATTGGACCAACACCGAATGATAATAAATATGCTGTACAAAAGAGAGCAATCAAATACCGGTTACACCTAAAAAGCAGTGACCAGCACTTCTTTCACAACACGGCCCTACTGAACAAAGAGCTGAGCCCCAGAAAAAAGCCCCCTCAGTCAGCTGGTCCTGAAGACCATTGAAACTGGCCAGCCCCAGGACAGCACAACTAAAACAACACAAATCAAAGTCAAACAGAACTACCTTACACAAACTGCAATGCTACAGGACCCTAAAAAAAACAATGCATACTACCTGAATATCTGATCAGGGTAAGAGTAAAAAAAATATAAACAGACCCTGATGAAATACAGGCTCAGTGACGACAGCCTGGCCAAAAAAATGGACACAAATGGACCTGACTTCCCAGAGAGGACAGGCAATGCTCCCACTGCCAGCAGGGAGAGGCAGAAACACTTTCTGGAGCACTACATGAAATATTGTAGGATTAAACAAACATTCTTCCCTAAAATAAAAACTATAAATCCAGAGTTCCCACAACTGCCAGCACAGAATACTTTCCAATCCTACTGCAATAAGGATAGGAATACAGAGTACAGTATGTTCTTCGTTTGTACAATGAATATTCCTAGATTATTATATCGTTGTCGGTTATAATATAATGAATGAAAGCACATACTAAAGTAACACTTTTCTTTTTAATGGAATTCTAACTCAGTTCACCATATATTGGAAAGCAACATTCAGGAAAGTTTCAGGCGTGAGGAGTGCCAGTGCCAGTTAATAGCCTTTCCTGTGTCTGTTGCAGTGGATGGAGGCTGGACGCCCTGGTCCGTGTGGTCAGACTGTCCAGTGACGTGCGGCCGGGGTACTCAGATTCGCACACGTGCCTGTATCAACCCCCCACCTCGCAACAATGGCGCTAACTGCCTCGGGACAGAGAGAGAAGCCCAGGACTGTGGCTCACAACATTGCCTTGGTATATCCTCACACGGTCACCCTGGTGCACACGCTCCATCAAACGCATCAACTCACTCCCTGACAAAGCAGATACCTGCCAAAATACCAAGACAGTTTTATATACAGTACAATGCATCGATTATGCAGAATCACTTTACGATAATATTGATTATGGACAATTGAAAATTATAGAGAAAAGAAAAGGAGGCACTTTATTAACTTAATTAAAGCGTGGAACTAGAATTCGCCATGTTTGAAACATGTTTGAAATGTTGATACCCTAGTAGAACTTAAATAAGTTATTAACAGGCACACAAGTGAGAAGGGACAGAGGACCTTGTCCTGTTTGTAGCCTTACTTAACTGTTCTATACAGTATGTCTCTGTCTAGTGTTCAACACAATCTCTCTTCTTTTGTTTCACTAAAATGATTTATGCCTGTGTAACGTTGCCATAGCCAAAATGTAATGTAGTGTTTGGGCATTTACTGGGACAATGATTAATTGTAGCAGTAAATCACAAAATTGATTCTTTTGATGGCTTTAGAATCCAACCATGCGATATAACTCAAACAACGCACACACACAGGTACTAATACACGAGGATACATTTATTAATACATAGAATATGCATGTAAACCTAACAGATCTTATCGAGAGGGTTATCAGAATACAAAAGGTATATATTCAGTCAGTTACAAAGTGTTACACATCAAGAGGACATATGTTCAGTATATCATTCATTTAGACCGTTTCGTAAATGAATTTGGTTATAACTTCTACATTAGATACTCAAAACAAGTACATAACTCTTAGGAATTAAATTGATATCAACTAGTTGGGATAACAATTGAATTCTCGAGCTGCAATGCATTGAAGTTGAATACTCATCCAGTCTCTGGGGATTCAGATCTCCTGCGGGCACAAAGAAACAGTTGCAGGCTGTTGCTGTCCAATCCGCGCTCTCTGGCTCGGTGCCAGGCTGTGCTGTGCGGCTTGCGACGGTGCGCTGCTGATGCTCACTGACCGGCTAGTTAGTGTTGGCTTTAACTAGCACAGTTTGTGCACAGGAAAAAAGGTGACTGTGGGTCCCAGCATGTCAGGAAGAGGACCGGTTCGTTCCTGATGAAGAGCTAGTTCTGAATAGTGATTCAGCTGTCCACAGTTCTGACCTGTTCACAAGGCCTGCTGCTGGTGCTAACCTCGGGTGGATCCTCTGGTTACTCTCTGGCAACCTCCGCTCTCGACTCTTAGAACAAAGGAAAGTTCTGGTACTCGGACACACTGGCCGTTCCGTGGTTGTCCAGGCTGAGTCTCAGGATGGTCAGGAAACGCGCTGCGAGAATGTCCTGCCCTTGGGAGCCTTCTGCTCCTGGGCCGTCCTGCCCTGGAATTCTCCTTTGAATTCCCTTTAGAAAAGTCCACAGAATTCTCCAGAATTCTCACTGAATCTCTTCTGAATCTCTCAGGCTCTCTGTGTTGCCTGTTTTTACCTGGAGGAACTTCAGCTTGTTGATTGGCTGAAAGTTCCATGGGCATCAGAGTCCCACATGGGTTACTCGGCCCTACCAGTCCCTGATTGGTTGATCAAGGTGAGATATGAGTCACTTTCTCCTGACACTTAGGAATGCAGTCCAGATGTCCATCTGGCACTCCCTAGACAGATAGGCGCCAATGGATGACCATTGATCATGATAGCCAGGCTTAGCTAAGTGCATCCCCCTTTGGGAGCTGTCCTAGGAAACCTTATCAAAGGAAACCTTAAATCAGCCTGCATGAATAGTTTCTCTGTGGCTGCACCACAGAGATGAACAGAGAGATGAGGCCTAATTTGGGAAAGCGCCGAAACACTTAATTCTTTCTTATTAATAAGCCTCGCCGCTACACCTGTATATTTATTGGACCTCACTGGCATACTAATGAATTGAATAAATTATATCATCTGGGAGTTCAGTACAAACCTTTGCAGATGGCCTCACATGATAAAAAAAATATTTAGTCCATAATAAACCTTCCATGCTTTCTCTGTGAAATTAAAAATACTGTACCTTGTAAGGTAACAGGTAGTTTCTGAGAATATTTACTCATTCTTTACATCTTTCTTTCTCTAAGTCAGAGATATTTCTCCCTTTTCACCCCTCTCTCAGATGAGCTGTGTCCCTGGTCTCAGTGGTCCGAATGCTCACGGAGCTGTGGCGCGGGGGTGTCATCACGGCAACGGACCTGTCTGTGTGAGGCCGGGAAGGAAGGAGATGTCAACTGTCCCCCCGAGACAGAGGGAGAGAGGAGGAAAGAGGAGACTCAGCTCTGCTATGTTCAGCCTTGCCCAGGTCACTGCACTCTGCTGAACACACAATTCCTAAATACACAGGTCCGCTGCTCCACACTAGCCTACAGTGTACTGTACATATTGCTACCTGAAATACTGTACACACACAACACTGCGACTGAAAAAGCACAGAGTTTAGAGTGGGGTTCCTCAGTGCATTTCTGTCAAATGGAAATAGTAATTAAAAGTTCTTATATTCTTTCGACTGTTTTATTAACTACACAAATCACCCTTACACCACATATTCCCGTCATTCTACTCTCCCGTTCTGTTGTCTCATGATGTCTATTCACTAGACTACAAAAAGGAGAGCAGAATTGGATGAGGCCAAGCTGGAAGTTGTTAAGCGCAACTTTCACATTAGCCGTACAACAGACTAGGATCATGAGACAAAACTAGCTATTATAGCTAGCCAGTCACAAATAGATGTTTTTGTTTGTTTAGGCAATTTGTAAGATTTTCAAAGTACAGTATTAGCATTAATATAGTGGCATATAGCACAAATCAAAGTACAACCACAATTACTGTATTCACAACACAAAAGTGAACTGTATTATAAAAGTTGAGTACAAAGTAGAAGTATAAAGTACATCAAGGTATCCCCTCAAACATACAGCATTCTGAAAGAACATCAATGCACACACAACACAGAGCTACAGTATATCAAACACACTGCAGTTAAATAATCAAAGTGTGCAATATAACCCAATGACCGATATCCCCTTAACTTTGTCTTCATCTCTCTGTGTGCAGACTGTCCTCTGTCTCAGTGGAGTGAGTGGACTCCTTGCTCCTGTGTCTCTCAGCGGCAGCAGAGGCATCGTGTATCTCTGCCTCCCACTTATAAGGGGCAGCACTGCAGTGAACTGCAGACACAAAGCAGAGCTTGCCAGCCCGGAGACTGCCAGAGTAAGATGTCTCTGCCTGTATCTGTGTTTCATTGTGTGTGACTGTTTGTTGGACAGTCTCTGTGTTAGACATTGTACAGTATGTGCATTGCTGCCTCTTTCTATTCTATTTGCCTTTCTGTCTGTTGTTTTTTCAGACACAGTTTTTCTATCTTTTGAACCTAATATTGTTTTGTTTGATAACACATACAGTAATTGTGTTGTGGGACATTGCTCTAATGGGCACACTGTCTGCACATTTCTGTCTCTGTGTGTCTCTGCTTTCCCGTCTAACGCCAGGTCTGTATGTTTTAGAATGTGAGGAGCCATTCCAGTTCAGTGCTTGTGGCTCCCCCTGTGAGAAGCTGTGTGCACTGCAGGGACAGTCCAGGGATTGTGCTGGGAAGGGCCAGTGTGTCCCAGGCTGTTATTGCCCTCAGGTGGGTATTCTGTGATACTGCAAGCTCAAGGCACAATGCAGCTTTGTAGTCATCTTGCTACCTTGCTTTAATACATTGAAAGTGAGGATGTAATGGAGAGCCTGTGTGTTTTAGTTTGTAAATGTGTGTTTCAGGGTCTGGTGGAGCAAAATGGGACATGTGTTCCCCCAGAGCAGTGTGGCTGTGTACATCTCCTGTTCCCTGAGACCGGAAGGACTCCCATCGCCATCCGAGTCCAGGAAGGCACTCTGGTGAAATCAGGCTGCAGGAACTGGTGAGGGGGGTTGCTGGGAGGAGAACAGACATTGTTTTGGGATGCCAATCATCTCACACAGGAGCGAATTCTTATGTACTGTTGTATGGTTGCTCCACATTGATCAGAATCACTTTGGAGTCTTTAACTGGTATTTCTTTTTTAAATGAGGTAGAGGCAAGTTTATTCTCAAGTGCATTCAGGTTTGTTTAAAGAAACAGACACTGTGCTACATTATAAGGAGAATTTAAGTTAAATAAAACTAGTGGAGAAATTGGTTGATTATGCCTATTAACTTTATATCAAGTGGCATACAGTAGTGTAATACTTGTTAGTGCCTGTTCCTCTTTGCTCTGGGGCTTGGGTCTGATTCTGGGTTAAGATACCTTCTAGGTGGAGTTTGCTTGGTTTTCTCCAAGTGTTTGTCTCCCTTCTCCTGAAATACACAGTTTAGGCTTGATTGGCTAATATACTGTACGTTGCCTGCTCAGGGTTTACTCCCTGATCTCATTAGCTGACCAAGCGTGGCATGATAGGCCTTCTTCCAATGCCAATGTGTGATATATGGAAGAACAAAGATTTAATATAACATCTTGGTCTAGAGATTTGCTTTTGAAAAATCTGACCAAAACTATAAAACCTCAAATCCAGCAACTTCAGTCCTACTTGACTTCTTGATCCAGATAAAACCATAGAAACCATAGTCTGATTTCTTTCTGAGTCATTTAGCATGGGTGGGATACCAAGGTCAAATAATAATTGGTTATACTTTAAATCTGCACTGTCAAGTGTATTGGAGAAATTGGAATATCACTAATCTGAATATGAGTAAAATTGCAATGATTTCTAAGCTTCTGTTTATTGCTACAAATATTACTTATAGTAGTTTTGTTCTTGTTACTATTGTTACCATTATTAGTAATATTGTGTTTCAAAAAAACATTGAAAAGTCAATAATTTATTGATTCATACAGTGCAAGAAAATATTAATAGTTTCTACAGTTCAGTACACATGTGGGTGAAGAAGTGCAGAAGAACACGCTCTGAACCAGTGTCCCACTCTAACCCTGTCCTTTGTTTCCCTGTGCATCATGAGAACAGCATGTGTCAGGATGGAGCCATGCAGTGTGACTCACAGCACTGTGAAGGTAATGCTCTTTACAGTTTCTGTTTGCAGGCCAGATATTGTGTTTAGTATTATAGCAGAGAGGTTTCTTACTTTTAGATTAGAGCAGTCAGGTGTGGGGGATCATCACATATATTAAGTTTAGCAACAATAATTAATCTAATTGAGAAAAAAGTATGAGAAATGATTAACTATAGAAATGCAATACATTGATACTTAGGCCTATGAACATAAAGCATTTCCCGCAGTTTAACACAAATTCTTCAAATTCTTTATTGTTTATTAGAAGGAAAGAAACTTGGTATGGTGGGAAATGTTTTCTGAACTGGCCTTCACCTACAGTGAAAAGCTTCTGTGGCTGTTTACAGCAACAGTGATGACAGTGACAATGATCGTGATTAAAAGCTGATGACAGAGGTGATAGAAGCAGCGATGACATGAAATGACAGTGATGCTCGTGACATGTCAGTGATGACTCTCCAGTGTCTTTTAGATGACACTGTCCTAACCCATCCTTGCTTTCTTTGTGCTTAGTGTCTCTCAGTGAGTGGTCAGAGTGGACACCCTGCTCCCCCTGCAGGCCCGTGGCATCTCTGCACTTGGTCACAGCACCTCTGCTGGAAGACAGGCAGTTGGTCTCAATACAGCGGCGATATCGGGCCTGCATGGACCTAGATACAGGGCTGCCTGTGCCAGAGGAGCCAGAGCAGTGTGGGGCAGACCTGGAGGAAGAGCGGGTCTGTCCAGACCCAGATGCCTGCAGAGGTAAGACATGAGCTCCTCTCATTTTTCTACAGAATTCAGACTTGTGTTTCAGAACACCTCATTTAAGATGAATATTTGATTGCTAGAAGAACTAAATGAACTTATGCCCACTCAGACAAAGGACAGCACGAGTAGCCTTATTTGGGGGGGGGAAACCCTTGGATGATATAGTTATTGTGGAGCCAGAGGGATTTATATCTGTGATCACGACACTGATGGTGTTAATGATCGTGTAGCTGACACCAAAATAAGCAGAGCTACAAAAAATTAAAGATGGCTTCAAAGCAGCATACAATGATAAGTGATATGTACATTACAGATTGTAAGAATCATTATGATTGATGCTATTTTTTAAGTATCCTGTGAAATCTTTTTTATTGTTTATTGACCAATTATTACTGTAATTCTCCAAACAATAAAGGCAAGCTACTGTATATGCCAGCAAATTAATATGTCTAAAAGTATATGTGAAAAGTATAGAATATTTAAATCAGATTAAATAATGTTAAATTGACCTTACCTTTAGTTTATTGAGCATAATTTGTTCTCCTCCACATTAGAAATTACATCCTTGAAAGATTGGAAAGCAACTATGTTAATTTCTTGTCTTAGAGGTATTTCTTGAATACCAAAAGTATCTTAGAAGAACCTAATCTGTTCATTCTGTAAGAGTGATTGTTTTTAGACTTAGTGTTGACAAAGTTTCTATAATAGACTACATACTGTATGTCAAAATTATGTATCAGTGCTGCCTTTGTCATTACTGAACTGAGAACCCAAAGACACAAATGTAAATAAAGAAGTGTATTTATGGATGCAAATAGGATCCGAACCAAGTCTTTATGCACAGGGTTGTGGGTGACTGGTACCAACTGCACAGACATGTTGTTGAAGCTGGCTCCCTGGGATCTTTCAGAAAAATGCTACTGTACACGAGATCCTTGGATTATTTTACTAATAATAGCCAACTACGAAAGATGGACATCATGGCCTCCCTGCCTTTGTTACAGTATATTCCAATCTTCTGTTTGCAACTAATTTAGACATATTTATAAACAGCTCATGCAATGTGATTTTGTTGCCAGACGAAGGAAAATTTTTGAATATCTGAAGGAAACATTAGTTTATACACACTGACTC
Source organism: Lepisosteus oculatus (assembly GCF_040954835.1). Taxonomy (NCBI): domain Eukaryota; kingdom Metazoa; phylum Chordata; class Actinopteri; order Semionotiformes; family Lepisosteidae; genus Lepisosteus; species Lepisosteus oculatus. The sequence continues at coordinate 28,108,233 of NC_090701.1, read as the reverse complement.
ACAAGAATTAAGATGAGTCCATACCAAGAAATGTATCAATCTTAATTTCTGCACAAAACCCATTTTTAGCCAAAGCATCTAGACAAATTCTGAAGGATTAATGAGTAATTGTCTTCTGCATGTACTCAAAATGTGTGCACTGTAATGTGGGAAAGGATCTGAATTGTAAGGTTGTATTAACACATTTCATAGTGTAAGCCAGCAGCTGCTGTGTTTTCCATGTTGACTGTGTTCAATTGTCCTTTCAGATGTGTGCCAGTGGACTGACTGGAGTCCCTGGAGCACATGTAGAGAGCCCTGCAGTGGGGGTTTCCGACAGCGGCAGCGGCACCCCCAGACCTCCGCCCCCATGCCCCACTGTCAGCACCCACAGTTCCAGACACAGAGCTGCAACACAGCACTCTGCCCAGGTAAGCACACTGATTGCTGTGGCTCTTAGGGTCAGAGTACTGACCCAACACCCCTGCCTCTCAGTAAAGAGATAAGAGAGCTGGTACAAACTGTGCTGACCCTGTTTGTGTGTTTCAGGGGAGCGGTGCGAGGACCGGGGGAAAGAGTTCAGGGCCTCCTGTGCCAATCAGTGCCCAAGGAGCTGTGCGGACCTCTGGGAGCATGTCCAGTGCCTACAGGGACCCTGCCACTCTGGTAATGGAGAAGACTGTCACTATGTCTTCAACGCTCTCTTAACTTTCACTGTGTCAGGCCATCACACTCTGTCCTGATTCCCTCAATCTCTATAAGCCTTCATCATCACTTTCTGGCAACAAGTTCACTTCCCTGAAATCAGTGTCTCACCCCATCTCTCTTTTCATGTGTGAATTATCCTTCCTTTCCCACTTCTCTCTGTGAGTGTGAAACTTGTCTTCATGTCTGTCTGCCTATTCAGCCGTGCAAATCTGCACTGATGCTGCAGAACCTGATTTTGCATTTTTATTCCTTGATACTCCTTGTGTCGGTATGTCTCTCAGGGTGTCGGTGCGCAGAGGGGTGGCTGCTGCAGGACGGCTCATGTGTCCCAGTGTCGCAGTGCCGCTGTGGGGTCCTCAGGGAGAACGGCACCCTGGAAATACTGCCAGGAGAGAATGTAACGATGGACTGCAACAACTGGTGAGTGAGTTAACATAAGAGGAAGAGAGGAAAGAGAGAGGGAGGGATGGTGATAGAGGAAGAGAGCAAATGATAGAGGAGAGTGGAAAGTAGCAATGGGACATCTGACAAAGCTGGACTACCCGCCTTCATCTATCTCCCCTTCACTTTTTCTCTACTCCTCTACCCTTCTTCTGCTGCTATTTGCCTCTCCTTCTTATTCTCCTTATCTGTGCTCTGTCGTCTCCATTATTGCATCCTTGTCTCTGTACCTGCCCTCTCTCTCCTTTCTTGTGCTCGATACCTTCTCATTTCTCTCCCCCTTGTCCGTCTCTCTTTCTCCACTCTCACCTCTGTTTCTTTTTCTGTTTGCCTTGGTCTCTCACTTTGTAATGCTCTCCACCTTCAAACTCTCCGTCATCCCTCATCTCTCATTCCACTCTCCAGCTCTTGTGTGAATGGCACCCTGCTCTGCACAAACCTGAAATGCCCAGAATACAGTACCTGGAGTCCCTGGAGCTCCTGTTCAGCCAGCTGTGAAGAGGGGCAGAGGACCAGGACCCGCACTTGTCAGGAAGTGCCTGACAGCCTGCCCTGTGCTGAGACGTTCCAAACCAAACCCTGTCTGCTGCAAGCCTGTCCTGGTCAGTATGATGCCATTTGTCTTAGCCTACAGAATTCATAATCACATCTGCTGCTCAGGTCTTCATTGCACACTTACATCTTCATTACTTAATAGACCTTGTTATTGCTGCACTGGGTTACAATTACCACATTCAAGGTCTGTAATCATGGGAGTTATGTGCCAGTAAACTCTAGAACCATTAATTAAACTTGCTTTTTTACAGTGGGCACGTGCTCAGGATTTCAGCGAGTGTGTGTTCAGAGATAGGGCGTGTTTTAGTTTCACCATCAATATGTTAGATTTTGTGGTTTATAACAATAATTATAAGTGTAAGCAATTTTCTGGACACTCCACTGAAAGTGCTTTACAGGTAATGGGGACTCCCCTTCACCACCACTAATGTGCAGCATCAACCTGGATGATGCTATGGCAGCCATAGTGTGCCAGAACGCACACCACACATCAGCTATTGGTGGGAAGGAGAACAGAGTAATGAAGCCAATTCATAGATGGGGATTATTAGGAGGCCATGATTGGAAAATTGGCCAGGATGCCGGGGTTACACCCCTACTCTTTTCAGGCACAGCTCAAGGATTTTTAATGACCACAGAGAGTCAGGACCTCGGTTTTACGTCTCATCCGAAGGACGGCGCCTGTTTACAGTATAGTGTCCCCGTCACTATACTGGGGCATTAGGACCTAACATAGACCACACACCTGCTTAGCTTCAGTGGGTTGCCAGTTGTGAATTCCAGGGTGATATGGCTGCTGATACAATGAAATACTCATCAGGACTTTGAGGTGGTTTCAGGTAACTGATCATCACCTGATGACAGACTAAAATGGCATTTTTAACATATTGAATTAATCAGTGCTGGGGTGAGTATATCTGTGTGGTCTCAACTTTGTGCCTTACTTTTTGGGTTCTCTCACTCCGATGTCCTCCTAACACACCTCAGCGGGCTGTGTGCTGAGTGAGTGGTCCTCCTGGAGTGAGTGCAGTGCCACTTGTGGTGGAGGAGTGTCTCTACGCAACAAGACAGTCTTACAGGAGCCAGACCCAGGAGGACAAGAGTGTCCAGCCCCATTGGAGCAGCACACAGCCTGTAACACAGACAGCTGTGAAGCAGGTAATGCACTATTTCATACACGATGAAAAGGATTTTGATAAGGCAAGACTTTTCACTTGAGCCCTTTTCTCTGTCATATCCTTCTCCATCTCTCTTTTATTCTCTCCATTCTCTCCTTCGTTCTGCTTTCCTGTTACTGTATCCTCTCTCATTCTCAATTGTCCTTATTTCTCTCCTTCCCTGCTCTTCTGTCATTCCTTTTCTTCCTCATCCTCCTTTCTCCCTCCCCCTAATCCTCCCTGCGTCCCTACATCTGCTCTGCATCCCTTCCCCCTCTTTCTGTAGAGTGTCCTGATGGTCAAGTGTTCAGCAGCTGTGCCACCTCCTGCCCCCACACTTGCACTGACCTGTGGCCTCAGACGCAGTGCCTACTGGGGGTTTGCCAGCCAGGCTGCTCCTGCTCATCAGGGAAGGTCAGTGGGAGACGAGAATGTCTGAGTGTTTCTGTGGTGATGCTGGAGGACAGTTTTTGTTAACATTTAAACACCCATTATAAAAAACAACAGAACAATACAAGCATAGGAGCTCTCACACACATACCAAAAAAACAGGGCACCTGTTTCTCCCAGTCTTAAGTTCTTTAGAAGTGATTGAATCGCATGTTGTGGGGTCAAATAAGACATAAGACTCTAGTGGGTAATCAGTTTTGAGTCACCAGTAATGTAAATTGATTGCCATCCTTGTATTGAAATTATATAACAACTGTATATATATAGTATACTGCATAAAATACTGGCCTAGATGTGTGCACGATTGCTGTATCTAATTCTACAGTATAATAATAAACTATTTTATACAGCACCTTTAAAGTGGCTTCTCAAAGCTCTGAGAAGGTGATTCTAATATCCTAAAGGATAGGTCATGCAGAGCTTTATAGGTGAGCAGGAGGATTGTGAAGTCCTAAACCTGATCAGGATTCTGGTGGCTGAATTCTAGACATACTGAAGTTTCTTCAGTGTGGATTTAGATACTGCAGCAGGTAGGGCATTAAAGTAATCAATACGAGAGAAAACAAAAGTTTTGACCAGCTTTTCAGTAACAGTTAGCAACAACATATGGCAAACTCTGGTGATATACAGTACATATTACATTCTATATAAAGTTATATAAAGTCAAATTAAGTTTCAGTTCATGCAATATTGACATAAAATCAATTATCTGTGGAACATGGTCCACCATTGTGAAATACATTATTTTCATGATCACCCCTCTTTTCCCGTCTGCCTTTAAAAATGTGCTTAATTATTGAAGTCACTCTTTATAAATTGATATAACTTTAGATTTGGTGCTTGGAACATTCTGTGTTTCCCAGTTTATCTTGGATAGGCTCATGCTATTTCACAAGCAGTGCTCACCAAATGCTCTGTCTCAGTGCATCTCCTTAGTCTAATTTTGAAACTCATATTAATGTACCGTGCAATACCACCCCTCCTTAAGAGTCAGATTTATTTCTGTTCTGACAGAAACTTTCGTTTGGCAAAGTTCCACCAGAAACTGAGTGCTGTTACATGTAATTCAGGAGCCAACTCTGGGTAGAGGTTCATCTACCAGAGGGAGTGTCAAACAAATGTAGACAAATGGACAGTGAAGGGCTAAAACTTTTAAAGAAGACATATTCTTAATTACTGTACCATTATATTTGCTGCCAAGCAGAAATCTTAAGAATATACCTACAAAACATAAAAACTACTGTATATTTATTTTTTATATTTAAGGGAACTTGCTTTAAAATGTGAAATGGTTTGACATTTGAAAACTAATACAGAACTGCTGTATGACATACTGACTTTTGTACTTACAGTAACTGAAAGGCATATGAGAAAATCTCTAAGAGTAAAAAAAACAGTGGTCATTGTGGCACACTATCAAAGCTGTTGCTAATTATGTATCTCCAGGTCCTGCATGAAGGCTCCTGTGTCCCTCCTGAGATGTGTCCCTGCTCTCTGTTGTCCCTCTTGCCCTCCTGGAGCCTCAATCTGACCCTGGAGCAGCGGCAGGAGGAGCATCCAGCAGGGACTGTTCTGCAGCACCACTGTAATAGCTGGTAAAGTGAAATATTTCTGAAGTTTGTCCACTGGGACGTAATACAGTTCTTTTCAAGGAACAAGCAATAGGTTTATTCCATGCTGAAAAGAGAAGAAGGAAAACACAAAGTTTCAGCTGTGGAGCCTTCTTCGGGTGTGTACATGTTTGTGTTTTCAGAAATTTCACCAGACTTTGCCCTACAGGTATGTTGTCCTATGTCCTATGTTGTGTCCTATATTGTGTTTTCTTTCTTCTCTTTTCAGCATGGAATAAACCTATTACTTGCTCCTTTGCAGTCTTTGCATACTGAAGCAGCTACCCACTTGAACCAGTTCTGTTCAATCTGATAATCTAGCTGGTTAAAGAGTCTGCACTCTTAAAAATGTACAAATCTGCTAAACTCCATGAGCAATTCTAGATTAAAAACAAAACAGTAAACCAATCAATTCCAAGAGTTTGCCCACTCTAACAACCAGGACAACTAATCATCTTCAGGTGTCTGCCTACTTTATCCACTAGTACAATCCAAGAGTGGTATCTACTTAATCAATTGGTAAAGTTATCAACCCTGGGAATATTCAGAGTTTAAGTCAAGGTACATTGATGTACGTCTTGAGTCTAACACCAAGTAAATGAATCTACTCCAAACATCTGTTTTAGCAGTTTCAATAGGAATTAGCAATGATTACATTCCTGCCTTTGTTGGCCACAATATTAGTTACTCAACATACTTGGGCAAATGGTTCGGTACAGGCACATACTGTAACTCTCCACTCACAACATTGTATGTTAATACATTGCAGTGGTTGCATACTGTACATGAGGATATGACAACTCAGTTTCATGGTTATTGGTTCACATTTGTTTTCTATAACTGTTCAAAATGCTAAATGATGTTTCTTTTTAAATATATTTTTTTTGTAATACATTCTTTAACAATCCTATGTGATTACTGCTACTGTATATATGCATGAGACTGAAATGTAAGACTGTGACTGAAATGCTGAAAGAGCAAAAATCAGATTCAATTCCTACAGATGTTATAAAGTATATTGTTGGATTCATAGGGTAATAATGGTATAATAATGTCCAGTAAGAAAATGGGTTTAGAAGTCAGGCTTGATTAGTTTCGGCTTAAAAACAGCCTGTTTGGGAGTCAACAGCTTGGCCATAGGGAGAGTAACAATCTAGTTCACATATTTTCAATATAACAATGCATGTATTTCCATACCTGTTTTTCAGAAGACATTTTCGCTACTACAAAGGCACATTTTTCACTGCCCAATGCAAGACACCTTCCTCATCACATAACCTCCCACAACACAGATCCCAAATGTATCTGCTTTCTTTGAACTTCTACTCATTTTATTTTTTCTTCTTAACTACTGTTTTAGGGTAACTATCATATTGTAACTATTAAGCAAGCAATGGGTTTTTACAATGCTAAAGTAACAATGAGTAATATTGGATATTTTTTCTGGACCTCAGTAATGAATTGCAAAGTTTTACATGTAAAGTAATGGGAATTTCATTTTCTGTAACAAATTAAGTTAATAAATCAAGGAATGAGTGAATATCTTAATGAGGTGTTTATGCGACTGTTTTACTAAAGACTCATATGACATAAACAGCTTCCTAATGTCAGACCAGAAGAAACTTTACATATTTGCAGTCAATATGTACTGTACTGTATATTTTAATTATATAAGCCTAGAAACTACTTGCTAACTTCAACTGTTAATGTAACAAAACATGAACTATATGTTCCAAAAGTTATCATAGGACAAACTTAAAATGTAACAGGTACAGAAAAGAGAAAAGTGATACAATATTTTCCCCTTAGCCACAGTTTCGCCATTTAACCTGGACTTTATTTGATATTACCAGCTGTTATTCAAATATTTCTATTGCAGCAAAGCACTTAGGAAGCACATGTTTTTATTTCAATTAGGGGAATTGAGCAAGTTTTGTTGATAAATTTATGTGAAGCGCTGAAAATGCTGAAGGATGAAAACTGTAACATCCAATGCAAAATGTATTTGCTTCATGAATCTTTGTGTTACAGGACTTAATGAAAATACCTTTCGCCTCTTACAGTGTGTGCCAGAGAGGCATCTTCAACTGCAGCCAGAACTCCTGTGATGGTAAGATGGACTCCGCCTTGCATGAACCAACTGGCACTGTATCCTCACTCTTATTACTGTCTGGACTTGAAACTGCAATTTCACACTACCTCACATTTTCTTCACTAGCTTCTGCCTGAGGTGGTGTCTATACCTCTCTTCCCCTGTATTTCTGGTGGCCATGTTGGTTCCTCTTTGATTTTAGCCTGTTTATCTATGCCCATGTGTGCATCTCTGCCTCATCTGTGTGTCGCAGTGGACTGTGAGTGGGACAGCTGGTCAGCATGGAGCCCATGCTCAGTGAGTTGCGGCTCTGGTGAGCAGTGGTCTAGTCGTGTTCCAACACGGTCCCGGCAGCACGGGGGGGCAGAGTGTGAGGGGCCGGCAGAGCGCAGAAGATTATGCCAGGAACGCGACTGTGGTGAGTGGTGTGGGAGAGGACGAGCAATTACGTCCATATCGGATTGGCAAGATAATGTCTTAGGTTGTACTTTCAGAACATCCATCCAATTTCTAAGTGGAAGTAGAGTCAGAGCCTATCCCTACAAGCAAAGGCACAAGGCAGGGTACACCCTGGACAGGATATCAGGCCACCTTGGTGGTGGTGGAGGGGAGTCCCCATTACCTGTAAAGCGCTTTGAGTGGAGTGTCCAGAAAAGCGCTATATAAATGTAAGCAATTATTATCTCAGGGCAAACACAGACACAAACGTATATAACTACATAAAACAATAAATACACAGAGATGAAGTCAGGTGAGGTATTTTTGACATTAGTTTACAAGACCTAAATAAGATCACAACTGAGACACATTCTGAGGCCCTCAATCTTGTTTTGTGACTTGTGTAAACCATTCTTGATGATCACATGTTCACTGTACAGATTTCTTCCTTCTCACACTTTGTCTTTGTTAGCTCTGAGTCCATACTTCTTCAGCCTGTAGAGCACTTTACATAAACCATTTAGATGATCTTAGTTGTGTTTACCTGTAACAAGAATATTATTGCAGTAGCAATATGTACGGGGTATCTCTTGAAGAACTCAGTTCCTTGCTCTTCGCCAGATTGCTAGTGCTGAGGCTATTACAAAAACTATTATAAAGAAATGAGCCCTTGTATGTGTTGTCAAAAACACCTCTGAGGATTCCTCAATCTCCTTTTGCAAGTAAGCTTGAGCTACAGTAGGTCAATCTTTGTGAAGCTTTCTCATCCTGCTAGAGAAGCAAAAATGTTCTTGATGCATGGTACGTGATGCTGAACAGTGTGGAGCACAGGATTGTAACTTTAAAATCTCCACACATATGGACGTCTCCAGCTTTTCCACTATTTAAAATGGGGATAGTGGCTGTAGCCCACTCACTCCACTTCACTGTGGACAAAATGTCTGAATTCTCCAACCTATGAAACCCCTACTCTGCTTTGGGTTGGATTGCATATGGCACTGGGCAGGGTTTGTGTATTTTAGGACTAATGTTTTTATCTAGTTTCATCTTGGTTTTGATCCCTTCTAGTGTTCCAGTTCCTTTTTCAAAAACCTGCTGCAACTCTGATAGCAACTGTGACATATATCTTACCATAGTGCCCACTTTGAACTCAAAAGACAGAAAAAAATCAAAAATAAACTTTATGTATAAAGCTGAGTGGCAGCACATTGGTACAGTAATTAATATTGCTCCCTCACATCCTTGGAACCCTGGGTTCAATTCCTGGGGTGCCATCAGTTTGCAGTTTGTATGTTTGCATCCATTTTAGCTGGGTATAACCTACATACAGGTAATAATTGGATTCTGGGAAAATTGTGTGAGTGAATGTTTGTGTTTGTGTGTCTGTTTGCCCTGTTATGGACTAGCAACCCATCCAGGATGTGTCCTGCATTGTGCCCATTGCTTGCCGGGATAGGCTCTGGCTCACCTTTGACCCTGAATTAGATAGTTAGAAAATGGATGGATAAATGTACAGTATTATTTCTTGCAAAACGAGTGATGTTTATTTTAAAATCATTTGGTAGGCCACAAAACCTTTGGGATGTTAAATGTGCCACAACCTAAACAAGGTCAGAAAGCACTACCCTCAGCCATTCATTTCTGTTTCTGTCTCTTCATCTCAGTGATTAATGAGCTGTTTTGTATTGTCTCTTATGTTTTATCTACTACTTGTACAGCACAGACAGTTCTAAAAAACTGCAGCCCGTTATCAATCTTATCTATTTTATTGTCCCAGTTTTCTTCCTATTCTATTAAATATTTAATGACCCCATTTCATGTAACTACTTGTTATGGCAATTAAAGTATTGAACTAAATAGCTTAAATGCACATATTTAACCTCTTCTGGCTTTATAAAATATACAGTATTTTAATTTTACACACACAAACAGTATATATACTGTGGTGCATTTCCCACTACATACAACATATACTGTATATTTATAAATTATAATGTTTCTGTACTGAGTATCATGACAAATACAACACTACTAGAAGTCTTACGACTCGTCTGCTTCTCTTAGAAATTATACATGGTATCTTTAATTGAAGTGGAGCTACAGACATCATCTGAACCCCTTTATTGCACTGTGACTATGCTGTGTCCAAAGCTCGATAATGTAGCCCATAAACAAATGCAGTGCAATCACTGTGCCTTCTACTGTGACAGATTGCCCGGTGGGAGAGAGATGGAAGAGGGCATCTGAGCAGGTTGCAGTGTGTGAGAGGAGCTGCCAGGACATGTACCTGCCTGGCCCAGTGAACTGCAGCGCCCCTGGTGAATGGGAGGGCTGTGTGTGCGACCCAGGGCGTTATCGCAGTGCTAAAGGAGACTGCGTTTTGGCAGCACACTGCGAATGTGAGGATGGAGAAACACCACGCCAGGTAAGAAGATTACTTTCTAATGCAGCAAAACATTCCAACTACTTGCAGGCAGTTAATCCTCAGAGCTCACATTATTACTTCCCTTTCTCTTTTCTTCATTTTTCCAGGCATACATTTTCATCTGTCTCCCATCCTTAATTTTCTCTTATTTAGTCTCTCACAATGTTAAAGGTGTAAGGGTGCAGTATAAATTTGACTCTCTCTCTTATACTGACTTACTGACAATACTGACTTTTCCTCTGACAGTTTTTCTTTTTGGGTCTTTTATCTTGTTAGCTCACTACAATATTCAAGATCTACTGTAAGTCCTGCTGTATATCGCTATTCAACCAATTCTCTCTCTCTCTGTTTCAGGCAGGATCTCAGTGGTCAGAGGGCTGTGCAACATGTCGCTGTGTCAACGGACTGAAGGTGTGCGAGACTGGTTGCCCTCTAGTGGAGTGTGTGGAGGTGAGGAATCCTTGGGTCAGCAGGGAAGTATTTGATTGGCTATTCTCACAGTGAAGGAGATTCCACTCAGGTTTTAGAAGTCATTGAGGGGTGGAGTCATCAGAAAGATTTACCTGTAATGTATGCAAATCAGCATTTTCACTTGGTAGCCATCAGTGGACAACAAAGCATTAAGAGTATTCTTTTTTTAGATGGTCTTGTTGCTGTGAGCACTGCTGCCTAGCATCTTTTGGGTCCTGGGTAAGAGACTGGCCTGGGATGTCTTCAGGGTTCTGACTTCCTTCCACATGTTTCTAATTGATGCTTTTAAATAGCCTTTATTGTGTCCTAAGGTTCTTGGTGGCTGTGACCCTAAATCACACACACCTCCATCAGTCAATACTTGATGAAAGCACCTTTGACAGGAATTACAGCTGTGAGCCATTTTTGAATATGTCTCTACCTAAGGTACTTTGACAACAAGGATGGTATTTTTTCCCCCTATTCTCCTTTTGAAAACTTGAACCCATTCTTTTGTAACGTTGCCATAGCCAAAATGTAATGTAGTGTCTCTCTGAAGGCACCAGTTCTGTAGGGTTTGGGCATTTACTGGGACAATTATTAATTGTAGCAGTAAATCACAAAATTGATTCTTTTGATGGCTTTAGAATCCAACCATGCGACATAACTCAACGCACACACACAGGTACTAATACACGAGGATACATTTATTAATACATAGAATATGCATATAAACTAACAGATCTTATCGAGAGGGTTATCAGAATACAAAAGATATATATTCAGTCAGTTATGAAGTGTTACACACATCAACAGGACATACGTTCAGTATATCATTCATTTAGACCGTTTCGTAAATGAACTTGGTTATAACTTCTACATTAGATACTCAAAACAAGTACATAACTCTTAGGAATTAAATTGATATCAACTGGTTGGGATAACAATTGAATTCTCGAGCAGTAATGCATTGAAGTTGAATACTCATCCAATCTTTGGGGATTCAGATCTCCTGCGGACTCAAAGAAACAGTTGCAGGCCTGTTGCTGTCCAATCCGCGCCCTCTGGCTCGGTGCCAGGCTGTGCTGTGCGGTTTGCGACGGTGCGCTACTGATGCTCACTGACCGGCTAGTTAGTGTTGGTTTTAACTAGCAAAGTTTGTGCACAGGAGAAAAGATGACTGTGGGTCCCAGCAAGTCAGGAAGAAGACCGGTTCGTTCCTGATGAAGAGCTAGTTCTGAATAGTGATTCAGCTGTCCACAGTTCTGACCTGTTCACGAGGCCTGCTGCTGGTGCTAACCTCGGGTGGATCCTCTGGTTACTCTCTGGCAACCTCCGCTCTCGACTCTTAGAACAAAGGAAAGTTCTGGCACTCGGACACACTGGCCGTTCTGTGGTTGTCCGGGCTGAGTCACAGGATGGTCAGGAGGCACGCTGCGAGAATGTCCCGCCCTTGGGAGCCTTCTGCTCCTGGGCCGTCCTGCCCTGGAATTCCCCTTTGAATTCCCTTTAGAAAAGTCCACAGAATTCTCCAGAATTCTCACTGAATCTCTTCTGAATCTCTCTGTGTTGCCTGTTTTTACCTGGAGGAACTTCAGCTCGTTGATTGGCTGAAAGTTCCATGGGCATCATGTGGGTTACTTGACCCTACCAGTCCCTGATTGGTTGATCAAGGTGAGATATGAGTCACTTACTCCTGACACTTAGGAATGCAGTCCAGATGTCCAACTGGCACTCCCTAGACAGATAGGCACCAATGGATGACCATTGATCATGATAGCCAGGCTTAGCTAAGTGCATCCCCCTTTGGGAGCTGTCCTAGGAAACCTTATCAAAGGAACCTTAAATCAGCCTGCATGAATAGTTTCTCTGTGGCTGCACCACAGAGATGAACAGAGAAATGGGGCCTCATTTGGGAAAGCTCAGAACACTTAATTCTTTCTTATTAATAAGCCTCGCCGCTACACTTTCAAGTTGGTTGTGGTCTGTTTGAATGGCATTAATTTTCAAGTCTTGTTAGAGATTTTCTAAAAAATATAAATAAGGATGCTGATTACACTTCTCCAGAACATTTACTATGTTCTTATTAAACCAGTCTAGTAGAGGTTTGGCCTTGTGCTTTATGTCATCATTCAGCTGAAAGGTCTGCTGAAAAATCAATCCCAGTTTTAGGTTTTCAACCGACAGGAAGATGCAGATTTTTCTCTTGCCTGAATTGTACTCCATCTATTTCCCTCTTGATCTGAAGAAAATTTCTAGTTCCCGCTAAGAAGAGTAACCCCATAACAAAACACTGATCACACCATGCTTGGAAATAGGTATGGTCTTGACCAAGTGATGTGTTGTATTAGGTTTGTGTCAGACGTTATGCTTTGCATTTAAACCAACAAGTATAAAGTCTAGTTTTAGTAAAACAGCTTTTGCCACATTTATGCAGTGACACGTGATTTGTTGCCAACCCCAGGCAGGATTTGAGATGGGATTGCCTCTCTGTCATACAAGACTGATTGTGGCCTGATCGGAATATTGACTCATGGGTATTTTCCCCATCTCGGCCATTGAAATCCAATTCTTCACATTTGACATCATGGTGGATCCCTCACTAGTACTGGGTAATCTATTGTGTGTCATTTTCTTTATCTCAGTGTTCCAGATAAGTGTATGTATATTTAATTGATGCTGTGCATTCCTGGAACTGGCTGGAGTCAGTCTGGCCAAGTGCAATGAGCTTCAGGATTAGCAGTCTCAGGAGACTTTTCTCTGAGCCAAAGTCTAGGCTTTGCAATGCCTTGTGTTGGTAGTGGGGATGTGGGTTGCTTTGTTATAATGCACTTAATGTTTAAGTGTTCTTATTTGAATTAGTTTGGGTGGTGGACACGGACACTGTGTGGAGTTTTTTTTGTAATTGTTTCATTAATTTACTCGCATTTATTCTGAATGTAAGGATTCTTTGTCTCCAGATTTTGGATCTCTGGAGGTTTGCATTGTTGTGATGTGTCAATAGTTTAGAAATAATTGTTTATTCATTGGTGGAACCCAATCTGCTGTTTAAATCTGGGTATCAACTTCAATGACATGGCTGGGTAGCTTATACCTGACTCCAACAAATCTTGTGTAGAGATTTTCCTCCTGTTCCCAGTCTCAACAAATTCTATCTCTGTATATCTCACTTTCAGGGGGAGGTGAAGGTGGAAGACCCTGGTAGCTGCTGTCCCGTGTGCAGGAAAGAGTTTCCAGGTAAGAGGAAAGATGGTGCCCTGGTGTGGTTTTCAGTGTGTGTCACCGAGTTCAGGTTGAGCTGGGACACACAATGACAGAAAACAAAGAGTGTGAATTAGAGACAGCAGCAGAGTTAAAAACAGTGTGGTGAGAGAGACCAGAGTAAATTTCTAAGGTCTTTCACTTATGTCAAAGTCAACAGGGTAAGGAAAAGATTAGAAAAAGTGATCTAAAGTGCATGCAGATGTCACATTCAGATTCCTATTCATATTTGTAGCTCAACAACAATAATTCTGTTCTTTCTGCTTATTTTCACATCCTTTTTGCTGCTTTATCTCCTAGCATATTGACTCAACACCACTGATGGGTACAGATTCATATAGTTTCCATTTCAGTTTTTTAGCATTTTAGAATTATCACTACCACTAGATGCAAGTTTTAGCTCCCCTTGAACTGTTTCAGAAAGGAGCTGTTCCACTTGGTCACGCTTCCAAAACCAGACTGACCTTGGAGACTGTTACCCAGTTCTGAGTCCCCTACAGTGATTGTGTGCTGTTGCTTAGATCAACATTTTACAAAAAACAAAAATGCTGTTAGATCTCTTCATATCAAACTTGTGTCTAAATATACTCTGCACGGTGTACGTGAATAACTTCCCTGACAGCATGACTCTGGATGTGTGCGTAAGTGTTTTATTGCCTCAGTGGTTAATTGTCCATGTGCAGAAGAGTCTTTACTTGTACTCTCCACTTCACCTTCATATTCTCTGCCTGTGCAGAAGAGCCCATAGCAGTCTGCCGGCGCTACACAGAGGTTAGGAACATCACCAAGGGAGACTGTCGCCTTGACAACGTCAAAGTCAGCTACTGTCGTGGACGCTGTCTGTCCATGACCAACGTCATAGCAGAGGTGTCTTTTATATCATGAAGTGTTTTTTTGTCTCTGTAACTGCCCCTTCTTTTATTTATCTGCAATTCTGGGTTTCACCCCATTAGACTCTAGCCACTGTGTCTATATTGTCCATTGCACCCTATCAGAAAGTCTGTTTATCTGCTACAATGTCTTTGTCTTAAAGTCAGATGATGGGTTTCAGGTTTCCACATCGTAATTCATATGACTGTGTCTCTGTTAGTCCTCCAGAATCAAGTTCATCCCAGAGCCACTCTAGTAAAGGCTGTATGATAAAAATATTAATGAGTCTCCTATGGGTGACTCAGTCTGCCGAGCTCTGGTAGCAGGCAGTGTGAGTGTATTTTCAATGTGCAGTCTCTAGGACCCCCGTAAGAGAAAGTCTCACTCAGTGCCTCTGTCATTTCCAGGAGCCCTATCTGCAGGCTGTGTGTGAGTGCTGTAGTTACCGACTGGACCCCCAGAGCCCAGTGCGTATCCTAAGCCTGCAGTGTGAGAGCGGGGAGACAGAGCCAGTTGTGTTGCCTGTCATCCATAGTTGTGAGTGCACCAGCTGCCAGGGTGAGTCTATACACTGTATATTACCCAGCGTTCTCTAGGAATGCTAATTCTCACAGTGATCACTCTACACACTCGCCGTCTCTCTGAGCACTGAGAACTACTACACCATCCTCACTGATTCTCTCATGGCCCTGCACATTTTCACACACTTTCCCACTACATCACAAGTATACAGCTCCAGCCTCAAAGGGAAGAAATGGTCAAAGTCTTGCAAGACCACCAATAGAGGCAATTCCCAACTTGTGGCCTGCAAAGTTATTATAGAGGGTGATGGGGAAAGAGAAAAGAGAAATGTGGAATCTAGATTTAGTCTTAAGTCTGTAATCACTCCAATTTGACATCCCATTTTCGACATCAGGAAAGCAGTATCAGCCTTATTGAACTACCCCACATACACAAGTTCACAGGCAGCCACAGCAATGCTTCAGAATCTGTTAAGGTGACAAATACTGTAAGCATTTAACCTATTTGTAATTGTTAGATCTAGAGGAGAGTAAAAACAGTAGTATGCGATGATTTGAAAAATTGTAAAGAGGTACCTAACCTTGAAAACAATGGGAACTGCAGACCACCGGAAATCTTAGGAAATGTTACACGGATCAAACCAGGACAAGAATTAGTTCAATCTGGAAGTTAAAGAGGTACTGTACATGAACAGAGGGACTACTGATTGCATTTCAAACATCCTTTTCAGACTGTAGTTTCCACACCTACAGTAACTAAGAATTAATATTCATGAAACCTTTCAGTAAATTTTACATTTTATAGTACTTTATGTGTAACTTTAAATATCCATGTTCAATAAATCCATACAAAAGACTGTAAATATAAAAAAATAGCTTGCTCATGATGCAATTAAGTTTGTAAAACATTCAAGGGCATTAAGATCCAGCAAACCAGAATTGCTAAGTCCATATTTAACAAATGAGAAGTATTTTCAGGAATTACATGTTCAAATAACCCCTGAAAATACTTCACACTATTTTAGATTTTAGACTATTGTATACAGTATTTTGTGACAAATGTCATTTTTGCTGAAATCCCATTAGTGCATGGCAAAAACAACTTTCTCTTCACTGTCCCAAGACTTTTCACTGTGCTCCATAAGCTCCATAAAGAGAGTGAGAATAGTAATAGCCCAGTAAGCATGTCAGTGTACACCAGGTCAGGGAATGTGGGCCTTCACTAACCTTGGGGCGTAACTGTGCTTGTATTTCAGGGGGAGACTTGTCAAAACGTTGAATATGCCCTGAAGAAAAGGTCACAACACAGACTTGGACAGACAAACTGTGTGTGTCAGAGCTCCTGTGCAAACCTGCGCTGTAGTCTGTAGTCATTATATGACTGTATCCCTTTTATAGAGTGTGTTATTAAACTCTCTGTGATGTTTATTCTGTACAGCATTTTTTTCCAATAAATATTGAGCAAGCTGTGGCTTCTAGGATTGCATATTTGCTTCCTGAGGGTGACTCATGTGGTGCTCCAGTATGTGGGAACAACTCTACAGTCTCCCGCTGTGATCCTGGACCACAGACGCATAACTCCAGCACAGAACACACTGAGCAATCGATCACTCAACACCTGAAGTTAACACCAAGAGGGAGGTATTACAGGACAGGTGAAATAAAAGCTTGGCATAGGAAATTGTTTACCATTCAGTAGTTTTTAATTAACCATATTAGGTTATGTGTTCAAACCTGAAGAATGCTCCATAGCCGAAATGTTGCGTTTCTTCTTTTCAGCATGAGTTATTTGTTGTTTCTCATCACACTATTCCAAAGCTTGCAATCATTTATATTCTCCCTCTTATCCATTCCAATTACTTTATTATTTCTCCAAAGAGAAATACCTTATTTAAAGAAAAATGGAGCTTATCTGCTTCAAGGAGGATCTTTTTTTTTTTGTTGGTTTTACATTCCGACACACACTTTAGAACACATCTTAGCATTCATAATTATATTGCAATATATAACCAAAAGCAGAGCTCCCCCTAGTAGAAGAGGATAGGCATTTACTCCCATCTTTGTCTCCAGGCCTCAGTCCTCCTTTGACTCCAAAGACCTGATGGAACTCACAGCCTGTTGGAGATTCCAGAGAGTCTGGCACAATTATAAAAAAAAACAACATGTAACACACAGGCACAGCAATTTCTTCTATTTCTCCTTTATTCAGGTTTAATAGTCACATCACTAGTTAACAATTAACCACAATAAACACTTCTTTCAAACAAAAAAAAATCACAATAGAACCCTGTAAATGACGAATACGGGTTTATCAAACATATGCCATTGCCTTCTGCACTCTTATTATTCTTTGTTCCATCAGGATTTTTATACATTCTGGGCACTTTCGTAGCAGAAGCAGGCCTAGGGGGCTCCCTGCAGCATTACTGGAGCCTTGAAATAACACACAAGCCAACTGACGACACGCGCAGCTCTCGCACAGGAGCTTGGAAGATGTCCTGGCAGTCAGTGGCCGTGTGTGGGGAGGGCTGGGGGTAGGGCGACGTGTGCTGAAGGATCGACTGCATTTAGCTTGTCAAAGGTGCACGGGGGAAATCTCTTTTGTTGGTGAAAAGGTTCAGCTTTCCCCATGTTTCAGGGCCCTCTATTCCCCAGTGGCACATTAATTAAATACATAAGTTCCTGATTCATTTATTCAATCCCTTTTTGAGAGGCTAAGAAACTGAGCCCCGAAGTGCAGATCCAGTACTTTAAGACTCTGAGAGGAAGGCATGGGGCTATGGAGTGGTTACAACACCCTTCTGCCTGGACCCCCAAGACACACGTTGCCAACCCCCCTACCCCACCCCTGCTGACACTGCACTTATCAACAAAACACAGATCGTGCAGATTTGTATACATCTGTTAAAACAACATTCTTTAACTGCAGCTCTTGAAATGGCAGAAATAGCTTTGAAAGAGCCTCTGTAAATGATCAAGGTGCATGAAAGTCAAGAGTTGGACTCAGCAGCCACAGAGAACCAAAAAAAAAACAGTGTGTTTATTATAGTGTCTATATAAATAGAAATGCATATATTCCTATACGCCTGTGAGGATATGCAAAGCAGCATTAGAAACTAGGGATGGTACAAAACGGTAAAATTGGCCGCAAAACAGGCACAACAAGAAGTCTGAGAATGACCGTGGCACCAAAAATCACAACATTGAAATTCACGTATGAAACGCCTAAAATTTAGTCACTGAGCAGACTCGCTATCAGGGAACTAAAGACAGGTTTACAACAACCATTCTCGCTAGTGTTAGACTAAAAAATAGATCATATATATACATTGTAAAAAAAATATCTACAAACGTCTCATCATTCAAATTAGCGTCTTCAACCTCAATTCATCTTGGAAAACAAGAAAATTATTGCATTTTGTTCAGACTGGTTATTTCCCAGAAGAGAGATTTGCAACAACCGCCTGCCATTTTTAAAAACTTTATTACAATGGAGCTCTTAGCATTATGTTGCTGCTCTTTGCTTCTTCCAGGGAAAGCGGGGAGGACAATCCATCTGCTCTGTCCTTCAAACCTGGGAAACCCACTGCACATACTGTGTGAAGTTAATTTTAAGCTGTATGACTTAACACTGTATGCTTCTCTCCCAACAGTTTTCTCTTACAAGATACTGTACTTCTCAGTAACCTGTTTGTTCTGCCTGAGTGACACATGCCAACTGTAACCTGTCCTGTTCAGTCAGAGGTTGGTTTTTAAACTGTGAAGAACTACTTATACTACAGTATGAAATGCACTGCTGTGTTAGTGTCCATCAATGAAGTAAACCAATTCATTTCCACTGGACTCGGAAAGTTCAGTATAAACAGATGGGGAGAGAAAGCAGGAGCTGCAGCAAGGAGAGGCTGTGTCTCTTTCTTGCCTTCTCCCGTCCCTCTCTCCTTCGTCTAGATTCCAGGTCAACTTCTCTCTCTCTTTCTTTTCTCCTCTCTCTCAGCTGTCCTGACTTTGATAACTCTTTGCCCTTCAGCCCCTGACATCGGGGTATTTTCTCGTCAGCTCAGCACGAACTTCAGTTCTGGTCAGTCCCGTGCAAGGCTCTACTGTCGGTCTGTCTGGAGTCCCCACCATGGATTTCACAGCCCAATCCCTCTTCACAGCTCGTAATGCCACCCCCAATCAAGCTACTGTCAAAACAGCATGAGCAATCTTACAAATTAGCTCAGGGTTTACACTGCTACCAGGTCTATGTTGTCACTCCTGAGTGTCAGTTTAAAAATGTGTTCTGAGAAACATTTATCACGCAACTACAGGTTGTCATGTCATTACAGATCACAAAATGAGTTGCAGTGCATTTCAGAAGGGGAAGGTCAGAGATCCACAAATTGTTCATGACCCTTAAAAAGTTAATTTAGCAAAAAAACTACAGCTGACCATTGAGATTCTTCTAATCAAATGTTAAAAAAATAAAGTGTTTTGTGTATAAATAGGACAACTGTCAAAAATAATTACATGTTGTTGAATACACTATAACCTTATGATTGAAGGTTTTTCATTAATCTCTAAATATATCAACACAACCATTACTGTTCTCCACTAATGTTAATGGTCATCTTATATTTTCATGAAAATTCTGTTTAGGCTGCACACAGTGCCATCCAGTCAAATCCACCTGCCACTGTGGGTGAAGTCTGAGAATCAACTGATCTCATACAAAAGGATAACTACCTGTGACTTATTGACTATAAATAAATTTGCAATCTGGATGTTGATCATTTTATAACTAGTGTCCATCATCAAGATATCCAAGGCTGATTGCTTGGTTGTTGCTCTAAAAGATGACACAAGCACCGTTTGCCAAAAGAGCTCCTAAAAGTAATTTTGAAAGCCCAAACTTCACCAAAGACTAGAATTACCAGGATATCTCCAAGAATACTGTTCAATGTTCACCTCATAAAATAGGTGTCTGCAGGAGATTTGGATAGCAACGTAAAAGAGACCTCAGCAAACAGGAATTAAAGACCTCCTAACCATATATGGTGGTTGAATGGTGTAAATTCTGCTTTTCAGATGTTCCTGTTGACAGTATGTTTGGTGCAGAGAGTTGGGGCTGATATTAAGAATACCATGACCCTCAAAACATCAAAAAAGATGTTCTGTTCTGCTTCACGACTGTTACTTGTTTGGTGTCCTTGTTAAAACTGAAGGATGGACAGATTACTTTATATCTGAACCTACCTCTGGAATCTTCTAAGATTAAGTTTGGTCACACATGGACTTTCCAACACGACAGTACAATAGCTAGGCAGGAACTGAAGAAAGCACATTACTAATATAAGCTACTCAATCTAATGAGGTACTCCAGAGAGGAGTGGTCAAAAACTTCACTTTAGTAAAGCCTGAACCTATAAAAAAGGCAACATGGCATGGCTTTTTGAGGTTATCAAAGCCAAAGGAGGAATTAAATACTAAATACAGATCACTGGGGTGTGAAGAAATCTGAACATTCATTTATAAATGTAAGACAATATTTTTAATAGGCAAGTTTTTGATAAAATACTGATGGCCATATTGTTTTTATTTTTTAAAAATACTTAACACACAGCTGTTTTCTCTTTGCTAATTCAACTTAATCAACGGTATGATTACATTTGGAGACAACTGTACCTACTGTAATGTGCACTTTTAGACAAGCAGTTAGCAAGTGAAACAGTTTATCTTACAGCTTTATCTCCCCTTCTCTCCCAAGTTCATTTTGATCACTGGTAGTGCCAAAACTTTTATTGCCTTACTTTAATTTAAACTAAAGGGAAGAGCTTTCTCCTACATCACTTGGTGCACTTCAGCACCAAGATCTAAGAGAGGTGTCTGTTCCAAGACATGAAGTACACCCCCATCCCTCTCCTTCCCTCCATCACTTCCAATGTCCTCCACCTCATCACAGAACAGAGCTGCATTCTGCTGAGTTCACCATTCCCTTCTGGTTAAAAGGACCATGAAATAGTTCAACTCAGCTACTTAGATCCAACAGAACAGCAATTCAATACTACACATCCAGTACAGCAAAATGTTCCGCTGTGCTTTAGCCAGGTAACTCTTGAAACAGAAAATGTTTCATTTGCTGTTTCATTGTTAGACAGGAGACCCAGTATTGGTGGTAAGTGTCACCAGGACACCTGCGCTCTGACTGAGACTTTCACCAGAAAAATAAATTCCATGTCCTGACTCTAACAGCTATACAACACTAACCCTGTAGTGGACAAGCTGTAACATTAGGGACAAATGTTTGTGAATAGCAGCTATTGAAAGGCCAGAAATGAATGCAAAGAGCTACAAAACAAAACTATCACTTTATATAGTGCTAAAACATAATAAAAAGAATAAGACATCTGATTACCCCACTCCAGACTATATCTTTGGTCTGCATATTGTTGTCATGATACTTTTTTAATTATAGCACTATTATATCTCCTAGTTCAAAATGCTTTAAGGTGAATTTATATACCGACACATGTTTTAAGTTGTACAGCCGCCAGTTTCTGGGTGGTGCTGGTGTTATACTGGGTCTCAGTGCGTTAATTCAGTGCAGAGCCTGACTGAGGAGGTAAAGCAGAAAACAGCACTGTGCAGACAAACACAGTAGACGGGAAGTGCGTATGTAATATAGGACCCCAGGTTTGGAAAAAGTGCCGCACTGGGCTGTACCCCTGTGTGAGAAACTGGTGGAATATCTCTAGAACTCAGCTCTGCTCTGCATCTCAACCATCTGTCTCCCTTCAACTCAACACAACTCAACTGTCTCTCCTCAATGCACTCTACCACCACAGCAGTGATAGCTACACATCGTCACCAAAACATACCCTACAAATACTAGAATTAAGATCTCCTGCAGCGAGCTGGTCACTGCAGAAATGAGCTCATCTGCACTTACCATCATTAATCTTTACTTCCATCTTTTGGTCTATATCAGTGATTCTTTCTTCACAACTCCAGCAGC
Source organism: Lepisosteus oculatus (assembly GCF_040954835.1). Classification (NCBI taxonomy): domain Eukaryota; kingdom Metazoa; phylum Chordata; class Actinopteri; order Semionotiformes; family Lepisosteidae; genus Lepisosteus; species Lepisosteus oculatus. The sequence continues at coordinate 28,086,282 of NC_090701.1, read as the reverse complement.
GACATGCTCTATTAAAGGACTTATAGACACTTCTCCAACGAAACTAAATATTTTTACAAACAACCATCACATTTTATTACTGATGTCCTTGTGTGCTTTGGTTAATTTCTAATGTGCAGATGCTTGTTTGCATAACACATTTCCTCCTTACATCTTAGTATGATGGTGTCTGTGGGATATCTGACTAATCTAATTATGTCAGAAAATGTATTAGTGATTTTAGATTTAGTTTCTCAGACAAGTGGTCATATGACCTTTAACCTTTCTCCATAAAGCATAACCCTTACAGAAGCATCATTCCCTCACACACTGCAGCATGCAAGGCTGGGGTCTACAAGCCGTCTAACTGGAAACGTATCTGAATATCTGTGCACTGTCTAACATGTGCATGCCTGCATTCTCCCACCTTGAGCAAGGACCATAGTATTGCTTCAAGAGAAATACATATACAATAAAAAAAACAAGTCTTAACATAGCACAGGTCATTGTTACATTAATTATTCAAAACACTTCACCACAAAACACAGAATTTAAAGTATGAAGTCTACAGTTCAAATGTAGTAAATAGTCTACATATGCTAGGAGCCATGAGTGTTGTTTGTGGGAGGGAGAGTGAAGTGTGGTGTGAGGGTTGTGAGGTGGGAGAACAAGTCATGAGTTCAGGGGTTGCATGACTACTCAACAAGGCAGACTGTTATGGGGGGAACGCTGCTCTGATCACTTCTACACCTCAGGATGTTTTTGAGTTAACGGGTAAAAGTGCACAAGTCATTCGCTATACGAGCACTAGCAAGCTGATGGAAAAAGGCAAATAGATTTTTACCTCTCTAGGTTTTACACTGCTGATATAAGAAGCAGGTCTGAGGTGCAGACAGGGCAGGGTATGACCATGGGTGTGTACTCTCAAATGGATGGTGTTGGCCCAGGGTCTAAGACTCAGATACTGCCAGTGCCTGTTAAGGTCATGCTCTATGCGGCACAGCATTTGTCCTGAGTTTATACCATGGATGAGGGAGTTGGGCCCAGGAAAGATAGGGTCTATAAATAAATACAGCCTATCTAACTAGGTCAAGGTGTTTTAGGGACAGTGGCTTCTCAGAAACCCCCAGGCTATTCTCGCATGGCCACATTACCCCAGCTCAAGAGCTATCTGCCATGGAGCTCCTGGTTTCTTAACCTCACAACTCAAAAGAGAGTGAATTAAGGAAGCAGACTGAGAGAGAAGACTGCATAAGCAAACAAACGAGAGATGGTGACAAGGGGAGTGGGAGGGGTAGTGTGTCAGGCGGTAATGGGGAGTTTAAATCAAGTTCCTTGTCCTGCCAGAAACCCGCTGTCCCCCTGTCCCAGTGTAGTCACGTGAGGGGGGCTGGGGGGGAGCGGAGGAGGCTGTAGGACCCCAGAGAGTCACTCAGAGAGACACTGCGGTGCGGGGGGGTAGAACTGCTGCCCAGGGTGGAGCGAGAGATGATGTCTGCGCCGTGGTCCGTGCGTGCCCGGGCGTTCTCGCGAAACGTCAGCCTGTGAGATTCAATCTGCAGCAGAAAGAGGAGTGGGAAAGACGAGAGAGAGAGAAAAAAAGGGAAAATGGGATGGCAGCAAGGAGGGAGGGGGAGAGAGAGATGGATCGCGGATGGGGTTGGAGAGGGTAAAGTGACAGCACAAAGCAGGGTTAAATGCCTGAAAAATAAAAGTCAACACAGATTCTTGGGTCAGGGGAACGGAAAACAGAAACAAAACAACAACACAACAGAACTAAAAGTGTATGAGGACAGATGAAAATAAAGCTGCTCTGCAGTCTTTTGTGGTTTCCAGTGACAGTGAGAGAGGCCTGGTCACCAGTAGACACAAAGGGGAATGCAGACACAGCTATAGCCTGGGAGAGTGATAGTGTAACACACAGCAATAGACTTATGTCACTTTGTGGAGGAATACATTAGCTCCCCACTTTCCCACTTTCCACGCACTGTTTTTTTAGGAGAGTTTAGCTCTTGAAGCTGAACATCACTTCTCAATTGAACACTTCTCACCACCTCAGAGGATCATACGTGGATTTTGATCTTGGGACAATACACTGATCTCTACTTTATGCGAGTTTCTAAAACGTGAATTGGCTCATACACGATTAGTAAATAGGGGACAGATGTCTGTATAAAGTGAAACACGTGTTGGCTTATATGCGATTTCTTCCCCGACATGGTTACATTTTGCATGGTGGAGTAACACAGCTGAACGAGGCGGTCTGTGGAGAAATGCACATGATGCTCAGCTATGCTTTGTTTTGGAAGTGCTAATTGGGAGGTGCTCCTCAATTCTTGTACTATTTTCACTAAATCTTCTGCATTGCTGTAAATATGAGTGGAGGAGGTGACTAGAATGTGTCTAAGAGGCGTGCTGGTGATAAAATTTCCTATTTTTCCCATAAATCCTGTTATTTTTATTGCACGGTTTTGCATAACGCAAGGTTTTACAGGAATGCATCTATCGCATTAAAGCAGAGAAGCCTGTATGCGTTTTCCCCCCCATGCATTAAAAATGGTTTGCTATGTGTTACATAACCACTGTAGAAAAATAAAATCAGCCAATGTGAGCAAATAAAGACAATAACTCAACTGAAGATGATGAGTCTGAAGTGGTGGGGATCCCCAGTGTTTCGAGTTCAGCTGTGTGGATGTCCCTCCTCACTGATGGGGAAGGTTTTGGTGCATTGATGCAGTGTGCAAACTCCTCAGCAGGAGAGGCTGCACTGCCTGAGCCGCACTTTTGACTCTACATTTTCAACAGCCTCTCAGGATCTGATTGGACACCTGCAGTCTGAATTGATCTGGACAGAAGTAACTTCGCTGAGCTCAGCTGCAATGTCCAGTGATGTTAACAAAAGGCTGGGAGGCTTCTGGGAGACTCAAAGTTACTCTCACATTCACGCTGATTTTGGTAATTGATTTCAGCAAAGCTAACTAAGGGAGTCACACAGATATGTTTTTTGAAGACAAGGGGTGTGTGCTGTTTTCAGAAGATCCTGGGCTGCTGTGAGGGAAGGCCATCTAAGCTTGCCTGGAGGACTGTGATCTGAGACGCATTATTGACACACTGCCCAGGGCAGCGCGAGCCTATGGAGGCAGGTATCCAGGCTGAAATTCCTCCAGCTCCCTCAGCACCAGGGGTGGGGGGCTTGCTCAGTTCAGTCCCAACATGGTAGAGAGAGAGAGAGCATGAATTTGGGGGAGGGGGCACACTTACTTGTCTCAGGGATGTGTGAGTCCAGGCCCTGGGAGTCCCTGTGCCCGTCGCCCCCGCAGGGCACGGTCTCCCTCATGCCATTCTCCTGTGCCACGCTCCCTGTCAGCGCCTGGGCCAGGGCGCCATTAACAGGAGCCCCATCTCCCATTCCTGCCTCCTGCGCCCCCTCAGCCTAGAAACACAGAACGGGGGACAGTGGGGTGTCAATACGAGGATGGGAATGAGATGGAGCGGAGAGGGATGGGAGGGGAGTGAAAAGGTAAAACAGAAATAGAGAAAACCATCAGGGTTCAATCACACAGCCAAAAGTGCCATCTGTAGGGTCTTCAGGAGTGAGCCAGAGGGAAACAAATGATACTGTTTGATTAAAAAAAAAACATCCTGTCCACAATGGCCAACAGGATCTGTGTGAAATGTGTGAAATGGCTCCTCCATTACATACTGTAGCATTACCAATATTGATGTGCAAAATAAGGACCCATCTGGACAACGTATACAGAGGTACACATGGAGTCCTATCACACTCTGTAAAAAACAGATCAATCAGCTACCAGGAGGCCAAGCCTACTTCTGCTTCAGAGGGGGAATGTTTTCGTAAGAAAGCACACTGCTGTTTACAGGTGTACATTCTCTGCATGGGTGGGTATGGTCACTTTGTACAATAATCTCTTGTTTCTCTTTATATCACTGTACATCACACAGGGTTAACGTAAAGAAGTGTGGTTTATGAAAAAACACACAAACCACTCTACACTATGTTGAGTTTTCTTTCAAAGACTATCAGCTATTAGAAATAGCAGAACAGTTTGATAAAAACATACTATTTATATGTATAGTTTATGGAGCTCTGTGCGTTTTGTTTGGGGTCCGTCCAGATATAATTTTAATTTTTGATGAGAATAGGAGCTCAGGGAGACAGTATTCAGGCTGGAGCAATTCTATACATGGGTCACTTCTCTTTCTCCTGAATATGCAAACCCCCTTATTAATGACATCAGTGATTGAAGTTTGCGACACTGCAGCTGTGTGATGCGCAATAAAGAGAGGCTTGGCTTAAGAGCAAGCTCTATGTTGGAGGCATCAATTTATTCGAACCCTGAGCTGAATTAAAGACCCACAGAGCAAAAGAGGTTAGGGGGTGGTGAGGATGGAGTGGTATGACTGTCAACAGACAAAACTGGACAATAGCAGTCAAAATAAAACCAAGCCTATCAGATTCAAAACACTGAGCTGCTGAACCCAATGCAGCCTAAAGCTCAAACACTGAGGTATTGCGCACTACAAAAGAAATTCAGAAAACTATCGAAGTACTTGAACAGTAACTGAACTGAACTAATTTCTGCCTCTTTATTTTCCTCTTCACAAAACCATATGAAATAGATCTGTGATAAAAAAACTTTATGATCTGAACTTACAAACTATCGCCCTCACTTAAAGTGACTTCTGTTCTTTACAACCTGCCCTAGCTCAGACACCACTACACAGCTCATGTATGGGGAAACCTCAATGGCTGAGCTCATTTTAATCATTAATCTAAGGGAGCAATGGACAATTTACAGCATAACTAATGAAAAACTAGAATAAAAATGAAAAATGGATTTAGAAACTTTGGTCTTTGGAAGTTGAGAGCTTTCTTTTTGGTTGTAACAGCAACTTCATTCATTTTGCAGTTGCATCAAGCTGCATCTACTGGGAGTTAATATCCACCACAAATGTCACAATTTACATCACACTGGACCATAAGTAAATCCAGAAGCACTGTTATTATGCTTTTATTAAATTCCACAGTTTAATCAGAGACACAGGTGCTTCAGAGAAAAGTGCTAATAATTGGGCATTATTTTTTTAAAAATAACTTCTTTAATGATTTTGGTTTTATTGCAGTCTCTCTTCTGTGATAATAAGAACTGAAATCCTAATCATGAACAGCAGCTTGTCACATTGGATCTACTTACTGTAGACTGACTAACCTGAGGTTTTAAACAGCAATGGCAATTATTTAATTACAATAACAAACATATGATAGCTCATCTCTGTAAGCCTCGGATGTGCTTTTATCTACTGAAAAATCAAACACTGTGCATTTTAACCTAGAAACTGTATAATAAACAATGACCCTTGCTTGCCCCTTTATTAGTGTCCTCCATCTGAGTGACTGCCCAAGTGGATGAACCAGGAACTAACAGTCAAATTCATTTCCATGCTACTGATCAGGATTAAGCCATTATCAGACAATAGTTTTGAAGTTCAGCAGCAAAATCAAAATATTATGAACACACAACTACTTCTGCTCTTTTGTAACACAAAGGACAAGCCTGTACACCTAACGATGACACCTCATCTCACAAACTACTCAGCATGTGTGTGTATGAAGTGAGCAAAGTGATGAGAAATGTAGCCATGGTAATAGTGATCATGTGATAGAGGGAATGGGCTGCCATAGGCTGAGGGGACAGGTGACATCACACAGGTTTTGGCACTGATAAGCAAGTCTGTTGTGTGTGCAGAGAGAGCCTTGGAGTTCAAGTTCAGGAAAATGATGCATAGGGTATGCTCCTGACAATCAACCTTTGTTCCCTCCATGTTCCTATTGCATAGTACTCACTTTCCCCAATCTCTCTCCCTTTCTAACCATGAGTTCAGTTATTGACCCAGGTCCATAATAAGATCTCCAGTGAGAACTTGTGGGAATGGAGTTACAACAGGAGCAAACCCAATGATAGAAACAGAAATGAAAACATTGGTACAATTAAAAAAAGCACATGTATGGAGCCATTTGTAGAAAATGACAACACATTAAAATATCAACTGTGCATTAGAAATGTGATGAATAACAGTTAAAACCAAAAGAAAGAATACTGAACGACAATGTCTCAATTCTTCATTTAGTCAGGCACAAGGCAGCTGATCAGGTCTGACACATAGGGAGGGAGAAACAAAGGCACAAGAGAGATACAGTCCATACACTCCACAGACCAGATCAGCTCCATTCCTTCAATGGAATTTTCACAAAGAATAAAAAAAACTTTGAAATGTGAACTGTGAGCTACTATATCCCATCAGCTCTCAGAGTCTGGTGCTGGTCTCAACAGGAACTCATCAATCCTGGGTATGAAGGAAAGGAGTGGGGAGGTGTGGGTCTGCTAAACTAGCATTGTGCTCTCCAGGACATGAGCTGTTCCCATTAACACACCTGTGTCCATTTAATACAGCAGTACCAAAGGTACAAAAGATTATACCATATGCTTCACTATATATAGTATTTGAAGCCCTAATGTGTGCCAGTTCTGAATACTTTAATTTCTTCACAAATTAAACCAATTTTACTTGAATTTGTACAAAAGCCTCTAATCAAGAAAAGTACTCCAAATGGCAGCAAATATAGTCAAGCGACATAGACATGGAGACTTCTATACAAAATATGTCATAGCAAAAAAAAGTAGTAATATTGCATGTTCTGTTTTTATGGTCTCAGAATAAAACAAAAACTCTGTTGAGGTTAGAAACATAGACTCACACAGATCCTAGCCTGCAGTCATATTGACTCTTTCTACTGCCAATATATTCAGGTGACTATGGCGGAACACTTTCTAAACTGGCCGATTGGTACATACAGTCTACAAGTACATTACATATAAGTGTACAACTGGGATTTTTACTTTCTCTAATATTAGAATGTGATAACTGTAACATAAACATAATTAATGATTTTGAAGAATTAAGAAAATTAGAGACCTAGTTTATAATACATTTTTAATTTCTTTCAAGTTATTGTAAAATATGCCAATAATGTTGTGTCAATGGTTGTGTTGAGACTGCAGTGCTATGTGTGGGACTCGGACATTATGACCCATGCCCAGTCCCCCTCACCTTTATATTTCCGCCCCCTGGTTCGTGACTCACATTGTCCATGGAGCCCACTTTAGACTGGGCCTTCTCCTTGAAGCTCACCTTGTGGGTTTCAATCTTCACCTCTCCTCCTCCTACAGGAGAAACACCACTAATGTCACCGTCATTACCTTCAAGAGACTGACAGGGCACAGCCATAGCAACAGGCATACAATGCAAAGACGCAGTCAGCCAGCCACTGCTGTACCTGGCTTGTGCTTGATGTTGGCCTTGGAGCCGCACTTGGATGTCACTTTGCTGAGATCAACCTTCTTATTGAGGATTTGAATCTGTGTGGGAAACAGAGGGGTGAGAACCCAGTGTACAGTCCTGTCGGAGGGACAACAGAACTTCAGACACCTCCATCTAATACACACTGTACAAAGACAGGATGAAACATTTGATAGCTACAGTATAAAATGGCCATTTAAGATATTTTGAGGAAAGATAGATTGTGACTTCTCTATTTAACCAAACAAAGAAAAGGAACTTAAAGGTTTCAAAATCAACAGCTCATTTTAATATCAGGAATAATACAAGTAATCTTACTGTTATGTTAATTAGCAATTATTACCCTCATGTACAGTACAGGACTACACACATACAAACACAGAGAACAGAGGATACTGTACATATCATTACACCGTCTTGCAAGAAACCAGTAGATGGAAGCAGGAAAAGGCTTTTATTTTTCTTTGAGATACTGATATACTAGTATATAGATATCTCTAGCAAAAGAAAACACAGATTGTTTTGTTTGTCTGGAAATAGTTCAATATTCTTCAAGAAATTTCAGTTGTATTTCACTGCACAAAATGTAATGTTCTTGGAGCAACACTTGTCTAGACAAGGCCACATAACACCTCAGTGGCCTAAACAGATTTTCATCTGACCTTATCTAAAGGCATTCAATTCTCCTACCATCTCCACTTAGTCAAATTGCATATTGGCATGATACCCATGAACACGAGTAAGGTACTAGTGAGGCTTAATATGATTTAATTCTTAATTCATCTAGGAAAAGTCTATTTGCCCATTAAAGCTGATTCAAGCTCTCTAGCCTAAAGAAGACAAATGTGGAAAATGTGATCATAACATTTAGCTGTTTACTAAACAAAATATGTATGATACCAGTTTCAATGTCTTCTAACATCATAATCGATCTCTATTCACACCCCAACCTCTGCTTCAGTGTCCTAATTAGGACCTTATCTTACCCATTCTTGTTAATGTTGACAAATACTTTGAAGTGTTAAGACTGTGATGTCTAATTTCACAGACTCTACATGTCTGTGATGAAGGAACGTAGGCCAAAGTCCCTTTACTTTGTCAAAAAATGTTAGATCACTGGTTCTGCAACATATTACCATTACTGTTTCAGACTCTTACCAGTTGCACTGATTTCACTAATGTCAATACCTCTTTAATGTTGTTCATTTCATACCTGCTCCAATTATGTGTTCATACCTAATGCCTGCAAGATCGAAGTTCATTGCAAGAGATGCTTTTATGCAATGTCTCACTTCACATTTACAAGATTTCCTCCAGAAACATCACATTTGGCCTTTGGTTCATTACTACAGAATGGCTACAATAGTCTGTTAAAACAAAATGTCAGCCAAGAGCAAATGAGCAAACCCCACCAAGTAAAACAATATGCTCCCCCTTCTTTCTGGCTCTAGTCAGAGTGTAGTTCCTGGAGACGTACTGAATTATCTCTAAATTTTATTCAACAGAATGCAATGCTAGGCCTCCCTCATTATCATATGATCAATCAAGCTCTGTCCATGACATTACTGTTTTGAACTGTTTAGACACTGTTAATGGGTCACAGATAACAATAGTGGCAACCTTAAAAAAACAGCTATCAAACACTGTTTTGTTGCAATTACAGTATGAGCTTTTCGGCAATGTCTGGAAAGTTGTTATGCTTAATCTATAAAACTGCTACGTGTTGGCTACTAAACTTGGATTTTAATCAACCACTTGGCAGGCTTTGCAAAAATCTGGCAACAGGTGAACATAACTGTGTGGGGCCTGTCACATAATCTTTGATTCTGCTGTTGATGTAAAGGACTTGCTCAGCTTGCATATGAAAAAAATGCAATTCAAATCTTTAATCAGAATATTCAAAAACTCTCAGGTAAATTATAAAACAACAGACTGTAAGTTGTGTGGCTGTAATATAAAAACAATTTAATACTTGTTGTTTTAGGCACAACATATTGGATAATTTCTGTTTTAGCCACAGCAATTTTCTATTTCTTCCACCTTGGATGGGTGGATTTTACTGCTTCAGTGCATTGAAGGACCTATTACAACTGAAATCCACCTTTAAAAACAGACTTCAGCACTGAGTGCAGCACATCATCAAAGATTCACTCAATGGGCTTACATTTAAATATAAGATTTAGTGCTTCTTTAAAAATTAATAGATAGCTGTGAGTTTAGAGTTATCCTAAAGTTTCAATTTCACATTACAGTATCTTATTCTGTAAATTAAATCAAAGGGCCTTTTTTGCTTTTTGTACAACTGCCCTTTGGTCTTCGGATGTCAGACATAGTCAGACCATTATACTAATTTCTGAAAAAAAAAAACAATTGCAGTTACAGTATACCCTTACTGTAAGTCAGCCTTCATGGGGGGCGGGACTGAGGCATAATGAACTCCATGACATATAAAAGTGCACATCGAGAAGGGGATGGAAATAATAGAGGACAGAAGGAAACAAAAGCCAGACTGGAAGAAAACTGTGCTGTGAGGTTGATTCCTCCTTCACAGACCAGAACTGCAGAGCACTGAAGAAACCGACACCATGCCTTAAACAAGGGACTGTTATTTTATATTTGTTGAATTACTGATTTCCTATCTGTGGTAGCCACCAGGCTAGAAAGATCTCTCCTTTTGGTAGTGATAAATGAATTTGAATAGGACCATAGGTTTCCATTTATTTAGCATCTTGTTTAGAGAGAAATGCCATCCCAAGTAGGCTCTTTCACTGGATGACAGACAGATTACCTATTTTCCTTATGCAGTTTGCCAATTTTATGTTTATGCAGTAAGCAAACCTTCGATAAACAGATTTTTAAATATCTGTACATAGGAGTAGTGAACTTTGTCTATCTCTAATTTACTGTAAATGGATATTTGTCCTTTTTAAGTTTTGTCACTTGGTTATTTATTACAACACCGTGCCAGAGGAAAAAAAACACTGTTGAATGCTTGGTACTCCTGCACAACAAGTATGATTGTTCATCTTTGTAATTATTCTTGCAAAACTGGCTAGTGTCAGGACCTGATTAGATATTTTGATTCTAATAATTGTAACCTCCCTTTACTAAATTATTCACATCACCTATTACTATTACACCTTACTACTTTCATAGTTAGATCCCTTATTTGCAACAATATAAAACACAATGCTTTCCTGTGATATGGTCATCACAGATGATTAGTGTGGGATGCAATTTAAGTAACACCAGAGCCACACTGCCACGGACACTTGGCAGGGAGATACAGTACCCTAGGACTGGATTGGGTTACCCTGGACCTGGATGCTCCTACTATGATAAAACCAGAGGTAGCCTTAGAGCTACACAGAGTAGTGCAGACCTGTTAGCTAATTATTAAATTCATTTGGACAAGTACCGCAAGAAAATAGTTAAGGGTATTAAAGTATAGCACTTTATAAACACAGGTTTCCACAAGTCGCTTGGAGCTCATGGTGTTTTTAGAGTTACAGTGTTAGTAGAAACATTGTGTGCTTGATTACTTACCTCTGCTGCATTATTATAGAATAATATCAGAAATACTTTTCATCTTGAAAATAATGTTTTTTTGAAGGGTGATAAAGTTTGACAGAATTCTAGGGACAATTCTTAAGAAAGAAGTGCATGTCATTTCCCTTGTCCTTTTCCTAATTCAGTCCAGAAACAGAATCCCCACTAGAGTGTGCCACAGTCAAAACAAGCCCTGTACTGTACAGTACGTGGGCCTCACACGAGTCAGGAGAACAGGGTTGTGTGTCTGTATACTGTTGATCTCTATGACTGAGCGAAATTAATGCAGATTGGAGTAGCAGTGCTCTCTGCAGTAAAATGATAGAAGTTGCAAGAAAGAGAGAGAACTAACAGGGCTGTTAAGAACACCATTATATTTGCAACACATCACAGATTCAGTGTTTTCTTAATGTACTGTAACCTTTCAAAAAGCTTATTAATAAACCAGTTTAAATGTTTTACATGAGTTAAGTCTTTCCTTTGAAAGAAATGGGGCACAACAAGCATGCCAGAAACTCCTTTCTGACAGATTAGTAATAGGAAGCAAGTTAGACTGCAGGACAGAAAATGGGAGACACCAGGAGGGACATAGCATACAATCAGAACTGGGCAGCATACAGCATGCATGTTTAAAGAACAGACAGCACAGGCAGACAAGACACAGACTGCTCAAGCATAGCTGGGCAGCAGTGAGCATGCAGGTTAGAGCACGGGCAGTAAAGACCGGAAGGATAACTCAGGGAGATCACAAAAAACAGACTGGAGAGCAGGACAGGAGACAGCACAGCTTTGAGAGATCAGAAACAACAAATGGGTTTGACCACAAACAGAACAAGCAGTCAGGGAACAGTCCGGTCAGACAACAGCAACAACTAGAGGTTTCAATACAGACAAGATAGGACACAGTTCAGTCATAAATGGTTTAGAGCACATGTAGTCAGGAGACAAGCAGTCAGCTCAGAGCTCAGAAACAGCAAGTAGGTTACAGCGAAGATAATACAGACTGTCAATGGCTAGACAGTTACAGAAGGAAATGTTACTAGGGAGGACCTCACTTCCACTGGAACAGGGGTCAGATCATAAGACTGAAGTCAAAATGTTTTAAAATGCAATTAATATCATTTTTACTATATATGGTTTGAAAAGTTGAGAGAATAGCAAATGTGATCTGCACAGATAGTGGGCATTAACCCACCCCTGATGAGCTTCTCACTCACTCCTTTACAGGGGCTTCTAATAGATGCACCTCTACAAAAGCTCACCAGGATGTATTGTAATGGTAATTTTGCACTTCTAACACAACCACAAGTAATTGACCTTCTAAGGACCTTCAATTCAATGTTTCACTACACTAGATCATGATAAGCCACACTAAATATCTAACACAGCAGCACCGTGTAGTTGGATAATGGATAATTTTATTAACGGCAAAATCACAAGGTAGCATAGAAAAAGCCAGAAACTAAGCTAACTACAAAATTCTTCAATCATAGTCTTTGAGGCTCTTGTTGCCCAACAGCTTCTGGTGAAGATGACCTTTTATTTCAAACTTTAGTTTTTCCCTTTTTGGCTCTTAGTGAATTGAAAGGGATTCCAAAATGGCATTAGCATATCATGTACTGAGCTTCAAAAGTTCGCTCATATTGGCTTATATTTTGGAAGAGCAACAGGTTATTTCATTTAAGAACTAAGAACACTTACAGTGTGAAACTCAGACATTCTCAGCTATGTTCCTTAATTGGTGAAAAGCTTTTTAGACAACTCCTGGAGGGCAAGAATTAATCAGAACCTCAACAAAGCCACAGATAATGGGGGGGGGCTTGACACATAAAGCTCATATGGTCCTGTTTCTCTATAATCCCACAGCCATCAAGTTGTACTGTAGCCAATCAACCTTCACTGCATGTCATTAGGAGATGGGAATAAACCAGAGCACCTGGCACAAATCTATAAGGATGTTGACAGAACTTGCAAACTCTTCCCAGAGAGGTACCAGAAGCTGGAATGAAGCTCAGGACCCTGTGTTTGTGAGGCAGTTCTGCCATCTACCACATCGATGCTGGCAAGAACAAATTTGGAAAGATACAACAGACCAGTGTTTGCAAAATGTTTTAGCAACAGGGTTATTTCTTGAGTAGTAGAAAAAAAATGCACTGTATAATTCAAGGGTTTCTTCAATAAGACAATAGTAATTAGGAAATAACTCAAATAAAAAATAAAAAAAAATTTTTGACAAGACATTCACGTCTTAATAGCTAGGAAAGAGACAACCCTTCAAAAGGGCACAGGCTGGCTGGCATTCATTCCACTTGAGTTCACTGACCTAATTTTCTTAACTGGACCAATGTAACCCTTCCCTAGAGATGAATTAAACCTGCTTCCACAGCTCCAGAGGAGCCGAGTCAGAGGAACGCTGGTAGAAGTGCAAACATTGCCACACCAATCTCCTGAGGGCTGCGAGATGGAAGTGAGGTGAGGGCCAGGGAATCCCCATACTTACATTCCCACCACCAGGCACATGCTTGATATTGTCCTTGGAGCCACAGCGCGAGGTGACATGGCTGAAGTCCAGCTTTTTGGTGATTATCTGAACCTACAACAGAGCAGCACAGCAAAGAGGATATGGGGTCACCGGGAGGGGCAGGAGGTTAGAAGGGGGGAGTGACAGTTGAGGGAGCAGAAAGCTTCTACAGGCTTGAAACATTCATTCAGCTACACCACACGCACAGTCATACCACTCAGACGGTCAGAGGACCATCGGACTCCAGGAGGCAAATTCTTGGTGTGTGGGAGTGGTTTCTTTTACCTACTAACATCAAACCATTGCTGATTTGACGCCATTATTATTGCCTTTAATTTGTTTAATGTAAAACATCAGAAGTCAAATAGGTCAGATAGGCTGAATGATATAATTACATTTGGAATGTATTATTATTAATAATAATAAAAACACACTACTTGGTACAGTATAAGATGCGTCAATGACGGTCTTCTTCTCTGCCACCAGAAACCTCAGGGGATTTACAGATAGAAAAATAAAGAAACACATACAAAAAATTCCCCTCTATCCCCAACATTTCACCCTCTACAAACTCACAGAGGGGCCACAGGTTCAAGGCTTTAATTTGAATTCAGAGCAGTGGGGGCTCACTGTCACCTTACTTCACATCTCTCTCCACAAACAGGTGAACACATCCACTCACTTCTGCCACTTCTGCTCTGTCTACCTGTCTGTCTTCTTCTCTCTTACCTCTTTTCTCTAGGTCCTCTGCCTCCTTAATGCTCCTTCTCTCACTCACTCATTTCCCTCTCACCTACAGTAGTTAAGTGTTACTAGTATCATGCATGGTGTCAGGCGGTTCGTCCTGGGACAGAGCAAACTTGCAGAATAGCGGCATACAGTATAGGTGTTTGACTTTCTGCAGGTAAAGACTGCTGTGAAAACCCGTGTTTTCTCTTCTTCTCTCTCCACAGCCACTGTTTAAAACAGCTTGGCTTAGCTCTCACTGTCATTCCAAAAAACAGGGCACCTCATTCATCTGTTGCCACTATGGCATTCATTATGTGCGTCACAACCCCTGTGAGTGTCTACTACCATGTCTACATCAATGCATCTGGTAGAGTCTGTGATAGAGGGTGTGCACAGCTGTCACACAACTGTGTGTTTTAGTGTCTTTCTGTGAATTCCACCTATGGAGTAGGAAGAGGTGAAAAACTAAACATCCTTTCTGAGAGTAAATCAAAAATATTGTGAGGAAAAGAGAAATAAAAAAATAAAGGGAATGCAGAAACATGACAATGAGCACCCAACAGAGACAGAAAGGGAAGATTAAGATTCAGGAAAGGACAGTTCAGAGACACATAAGGAAACCATATAGAGAGACAATACAGGAGAACAAGAAAACAATACTGCTAGAGACATGCAGAGCGAGATTTGGAGAGACAGTCCATGAGAAATAATGAGAGTCAGAGAAATGACGAGCTCAGATATGATGCGGGTTTTGAAGAGACGCAAAGCAAGGGGGATGTCAGAAGAGCATGTGAGATTCTCCAAGGGTCAGAAGATAAAATGCAGAGCAAAAGAGAGCTTGAGAAGTAAAGAGAGATTGCAATCAAGAAAGGCTGAGGCAGAGGTGTGTCTGAAGAGTGCAGGGAGAAACACTAATAGGAAGACACAGCTGATAAATAGAGAGGAGAGAGCAATGAATGACTGGAGGGACATAGAACAGCAGACAGTTTAGAAGAGAGAGCTGAAGATGACAGGGAGGTGGCGATGAGACGGACTCACAGTCCCCTGGCTGCTCTCTTTCTGGGGACCCCGCGACACAGGGGCAGACACCATTCGCTGCCCTGCCCAACCCTGAGGAGACAACAACCCCCATCAGATGGGGGGGGCAGGAAGGGCATTACAGAAGAAGGGTGAACAACTGCGCGATACACATGAGAGCAGTCGGATCAGCAATATAGAAGAAGGGCAAAAACAGGGAGAGGCAAGAAAGACAAAATAGCAGTAACAGAGAAAGAGGAGGGGGTGCAGCATGTGGGGGGGCAATACAGAAGAGGAGAGAAAGACAGGTGAAGGGACGTATAATGGAGGAAAGACTGGGGTTGACAAAAGGATTATAAAAAGGAAAATAATGAGAGGGGAAGACAGAGGCCGTGCAGAAACTACACCCTTGGGACACAGCACCTGCTGCTGTTAAGGGTGCTAGGACAGCGACTGATGCCCCTTCTTCCCTCACAGAAAGTGAAGTGATAACAGGACAGATGCATGAGAGAACTGGCCATGCCAGGCCTCAACAGCCACCCAGCACTTGGTAAGTTTTGGTAAAACACAGAGTAATAACACATCATAACAATAGGTCCAAACTCAATCAGAGACAGTAATATATTGTTCAAGGTGATGTGGAACATACTGTAATACTGGATAAGCCTGCCTGTTGACCGTAATGTAGTTGAGTTCCACAAAGAAGGGTGTACTCACTGCAGAAAGCATTAACTGTCCAGTGATGCAATTAGCACACAATCCTTCTGGACTGAAATAAAACAAATCAGCAGAGGCCCAATAGGAGAGACACAGACGCCCTGCTGCAGAAAGGGCCCTACCTTCCCCCCTCCAGGCTGGTGCTTCATGTTGTCGGTGGAGCCGACTTTTGAGCGGACATTCTTGATGTCGTGTGTGGGGGCTGTGGCAGGCCGCACGGGCGTGCGGGGAGCTGGGCTAGTTTTAGGGGGTGCTCGGGGTGTGGCTGGCTTCTTCTCGGCAGAGGCGGTGGTGGGGGTTTTGGGGGTGCGGCTACGCGGAGCAGGAGTCAGCCCAGGGGTGCTGGGGGTGGTGGCATTGCTCTTGGTCGGGGTGGTCCTGGGACGGGTGAAGTCACCTAGGGAAGAAAAAGAGACTCCGAGTCAGTTACAGCTCAGAACTGTACCATCGCACGGACCAGCTCCCTAGACTTATTAACAATCAATTTGTTTACAGTCTCGTAAACTACAAACTCAATCAAATATGTAAATCCCACCCCATTTAATCTTCCCTTAGATCTGCGCTTTTAAAACTGGTGGCTACATAAGATATGCTGGTATAGAAGCAAGGCATATTATAACACTTAAAGATTTCAAATTGTCTGTGCCTTGACCAAGCAGCTTGAGCTCCTCAGTAAATGTAAGGGAATGTGGCTGAGAGGCCCCTCTGATAAGAGACATCATAAAGCTGATGCGTATAGTGCAGATGGGATCCATTGAGCGCCCTTTGTTTCTACCCAGGACAATGGATCAGAGGTCGCTGTTCATCATCCAAAGGAAGATCCACCAATAGGGGACCCGTAAGGTGCGTACCAGGACTATACCTGATAACACCCTCAACCCAACACCAGCGGGTGATGTCGAACCATTGATTAACTCATGGGCTCTTCATCTCTCTCTAACTAACCTGGAAACTCTGTCTTTCTCAACCACGTTGTTATATGTTTTTGGTGTTATATCAATTAATTGTACATTGTATATTTAGAATCCATGTGTGAGACTATAAACTATTATGTTTGATTGATTCCTAACAGTTTACTTTTACAGTATATTAAAATCCTCGCATTACTACACTGAGTAGGTAAGAGAAACTTAAAGGAAAACAAACATTTTCAGTGCCATTCTACAAGTACAACAAAACTACAGTGTCTTGCTATTCTACAACACTGAATATACGTAGTTTCAAAACAGAGCTTCCTACTGCTGGATCTGGAGACAGCAGGGTCTCTAGAACAGAGCTGCAGCTGTACAATTTTACTGAGTAGGTTCCCATACTGAACTGACTGTTTTGTGACGAGCACTGGCAAGTCATAGCCAAAGGACTTCGAAAGTTATACTTAGAGAATGACAACAGAATTTAACAGAAAATGAAAATGGAATTACAGAAACAGAAAGGGCCATATATTATTTATAGAGGTGAAATTCAGTCCTGTGTCAATCATCCATTTCTTTTCACCCCAGTTCATTGCTTTGGAGATCCTCAGCACCTCCACTAAAATAAGTTCTGTTTTTAGCCCTATACAAATTGACCATGATGGTTTAGAAAGATATTTAATAATTGTAAATAATTAATAATCATTGCTTACACTTATATAGCGCTTTTCTGGACACTCCACTCAAAGCGCTTTACAGGTAATGGGGACTCCCCTCCACCACCACCAATGTGCAGCATCCACCTGGATGATGCGACAGCAGCCATAGTGCACCAGAATGCTTACCACACATCAGCTATCAGTGGGGGAGGAGAGCAGAGTAATGAAGCCAATTCATAGAGGGGGATTATTAGGAGGCCATGATTGGTAAGGGCCAATGGGAAATTTGGCCAGGACGCTGGGGTTACACCCCTACTCTTTTCGAGAAACGCCCTGGGATTTTTAATGACCACAGAGAGTCAGGACCTTGGTTTTATGTCTCATCCGAAGGACGGCGCCTGTTTACAGTATAGGTTCCCCGTCACTATACTGGGGCATTAGGACCCACATGGAGGTATAGCCTCACTTAGCATGTGAGATCTGATGAGATGAGGCAACAAAGTGGCAGTCTTCACATTCTCCCTTACTCTTGCTGTCTAACACTCTGGCAAAGTGATACGGCTGACCTGGGTTCAGGATGGTTGTGCTTTATGTGGCAGCAGGAACAGGCTCATTACAGAAACACATTCCAGAAAATAAGAACAGGGATTGATCTCATAAAAAAGGTTGAAAACCACTGCACTTCGGTGACAAGTGAAGATTTTTCTTCCTTCCTCTGAAGTAGTGAATACCTTTTAGGAAGCTACAAGTGTGCCCATTTCAAAGTACTCACAATCTTAAAAGAAACTAGAAACAGTCTTCAGTGCTTTTATAAAGCCTGTATTTTTCAAACTGTCCACTGGAGGGAGCCTGTGTATAAACTCCAGGTTGAAAATCCAGCCGAAGCGGCCAAAAGACCTACAGTATGAGCTCCTACAGGCGTTTGCTAGTCTTATCTTTGAAATCTAGCTGTTTTGCCTTTTATGTCTCCTAAGAGAATTCAATAAAAGCTTAATACTTTACAAGAAAAAGGCATTGATCTATATTTTTACCAAAAAATAAGTCATATCTCAGTCTTTTGTGGTTAATTTTTTGTATTCCTAGAACTGTGCATTTCACAAGCAGAGAAAAGCCCAGTGAAAAGGGGTGTTACCTGGTGGTGTTTTCAAGGTGCTGGGCTTCTTAACCTCTCCAGCCTTGGCATCAGTCTTGACTTCAGTCTTGATGGCTGCAGAGGAGAGACAGTATCACTGCTTCACCTATTCAACTTTTTTAAGACTATGACGTTTAAATTGGAGGTATTAGTACAACAGGAACAATTGGGGAAAAAAACACATCAGTGCAAGTTTTCTGCAGCTGAATTGCGGAGGGTAGAACAGCAGTGTCTTTTTTCAGTGTCAGCTCGGGAGGAGAGGTAGTTGCTCACTCACATACCCCTACATTTTCAAGGTACAGCAGAGAGTTAACACTTCTAGCCTTCACCGGGGTGCTACACCCCAGCAGATTGCATGTGTATCCATCTACAAAGCTAGCCTACTTAAAGGAACAAGTAAAGGTTTATTCCATGCTGAAAAGAGAAGAAATTAAACAACGTTTTGGCTGTCAAGCCTTTGTCAGATGTAAGGACCTGCGGAAGGCTCGACAGCCGAAACGTTGTTACCTTTCTTCTCTTTTCAGCATGGAATAAACCTATTACTTGTTCCTTTGCAGCCTACGCATGCTGATGCAGGTACCCAGCTGAACTACTTCAGCCTACTTAAATACATGGAGAGATGTTAAAATGAATACTGGAGATAACCATTTGCAATTTGCCTATCAGAATAAGTTACAGAATCATTATAAAGGTCATGCAGTAACATTCAAATACAGCTAACATTAAATGAACATTAAATAAGTATTTTCTTGGTATGGACTGAATAGAGCCAATAGTACCCAATTAACTCCTGAGATTTGGCATAAGCTGACAGTATCAGTGTGTGACATCCTCAGATTCTATGTGTCACTCAGAAAAGTGCATGTGTGTGTGTCAGGTCAGAGGTGAGCGCTCGAGTTTGTTGTGGTCACTCACAGGTGGGGCGCCGGGGTGGGGTAGCACTGGCGGTGGTCCTGGGTACTGTTGGGGCCCGGGGAGCCCCAGGTGATTTGGATGGGGCTGTTGAAGAGGTATTCTTCACTGGTGGAGCTCTGGCTGAGGGAGTAGCACTGCTTGCTTTGGGTACTGGTGGGCGCTTTTCTGGACTGCGGCTTTCAGGCAACTGACAAGAGAGAAAAAGTGTGTGGGAGAGCAGAGAGAGGGAGAGGGACGGGGAAACAGAGACCAGCATGGAGACGCACTCATGTTTCTGGGCACCTTCTTGCCACACAGGGCAATGCCGACTGCCAACACACAGGCAAATGTAACTACTGTAAATCCTTGCCCCTAAGCTCTAAACCTTATTGCACACTGCCTCCTCCTCTCAGTCCCTCAGTTATGACTAAAGAAATACAAAGCTTTCCTTCAAGAACCTCAGCTCTAACCAGAAGCTAAATCTGACTTCTACTGTAAGCCTGTGTAATTGACTGACCTTCAAACGTAGCTGTTCTCTATTTAAAACAATCCTTCTGTCTTCATTGTCCAGTACCACTTCTTGGATTTTTCATATTCTCTATATTTTTACTCATTACTAAATACTTGTGTTAGTTTATAGTTGTATTTTTGAATATCCGTACCAACTGGGGGACTTTGTCTTAAGTTGAGGAGCCCCTCAGGCTGTAGAGGCAGAAATAAGATTTTCATTGCACAATGTGAATGTAAGCATCTCAGTGCTAAAGACCTGCAAAGGCCTTTTTCCAACCATTTTTTCCAAATATTTGCTGTCTGTGAGCTACATTATTAGCTCCTTTTAAAAGTTTAAACAATACTGCTTGAAAATATGTAATGGAATTAATTGTACATTAAATTTTAAGGATTGGTTGGTTTGAGGTCTGGGATAAACAACTACACTTCTTAATCAGACTAATGAAGTAACTAATAGCTGAGGTAGAATGTAAGGGAGCACCGAGGTTACACCCCTACTCTTTTCAAGAAACGCCCTGGGATTTTGAATGACCACAGAGAGTCAAGACCTTGGTTTTATGTCTCATCTGAAGAACGGCACCTTTTCTTTACAGTATAATGTCCCCATCACTATACTGGGGCATTAGGACCCACACAGACCTCAGGGTCAGTGCCCCTTACTGGCCCCACTAACACCTCTTCCAGCAGCAACCTTAGTTTTTCCCTCCATCCAGGTACTGACCATGCTCACACCTGCTTAGCTTCAGTGGGTTGCCAGTTGTGAGATGCAGGGTGATATGGCTGCTGGCTATATAAAAAACACATTGTTAGCTTGTAGTTTTCTAGTTCCTGCAGTCTTATTTATCAATATAAACTTGCCATTAAGCATACATTGTATCAGGACTTTTCTACATGATCTGGTTTTAATAAACTGGAGAAAAAATGTTCTCATTATTCTCCTAGTCTCCTCACTTGAAGAAGCTTAGAATTTTAATAAAGATTATTTTCTCAATCTCATCAATGAGCAAGAACCAGCTATGAGATTTACTATCAGAACATCATGATGGCCCTCAGTTTAGCCCTGTACAAACACTGTTAGTCATGCAAAAGAAAATAGCTTGACTGACTAGGGCCTCTAAGAAACCCACTGACAAGACTTCAGACAAATTAGAAATATCTGTACACAAACCATTAAGAACTCTAGAGTAAGATATTGCAACTATTAATTTTCTCAACTGTTAGTACTAAGAAACTCTCCTTTGCTTGTTTCAACCACTCATGGTGGAGTGGTGGCTCTGTGGCTAAGGATCTGTGACTATAGCTGGAAGGTTGCCGGTTCAATTCCCACGGCTGGCAGAGGAATCCTACTCTGTTGGGCCCCTGGGCAAGGCCCTTAACCCCAATTGCTCCAGGGGCGCTGTACAATGGCTGACCCTGCGCTCTAACCCCAAGCTTTTCTGTGTCTCATGGAGAGCTATCTGGGGTATGTGAAAAAAGACGAGTTCCTAATGCAAGAAATTATCCATGGCTAATAAAGTGATCTTAAGATCTTATCTTAATCTTATATAGTATTACAAAAACAGGGTTCTGATAGATTGAACATAAGTGGTTAAATCATTTAATGAACATTTATTTAAAGCCTGTTGTGTGTCTGACATGTACATACAGTACATAATAATAACGCTTATTCAGCTCAGTTCTACATTTAAATTCCAAAATCTATACAGTTTTATGATACAGCCCTCAGTCACCTAATTTGAAGTACTGGGTAAGCTTTGTAAAACTGTTATTGGTATGGTAGTTAGTATATATGTTTTTTTAGAAAAATATGGTATTTTTTATAAAACATGCTGTTCATCTAATATTCACTTTGTTGACCCATTTACTCAATCTCTCTTTTGAACAGCTGAAATCCCAGCAGACTGGAAGTCTGCCCTTGTTATGTCTCTCTTCAAAGGGGATAAAAAATAATTTCCTAACTGCTATATCTATTTGCCTTGACTTTCAAAAAACATAAAACAAAACACTTTTTGGCAAGCGGTTAAGCTCATTTCTGGGACAAATTTATATAAATCTGAAGCAAAGTCTGGATTTTGTTTTGGATGCATCATCTGTCTCATAAAACTGGATGGACGTTGTACAGCAGTCTTAAAAATTGCCAGTTACTTAAAGTTATTATAACAGCTATTCGACAAAAATCATACTTATGCAGCTTAAAACATTTTTTCCAATTACTATTTTTAATCACAAAACTTGTATTTTTGGCCTTGATATGCAAACTTGCATTTTTACAAATTATCTGCAAAACTGTATACAGTGTGCACAACTGCATAATATCTGCCAGTTACTAAGGGAGTCCCACAAGGTTCCCCATCTATATCAATAGTAGCACTCAGGCTACTATTACGCAGCTCTCATGTCCACCTCAACACCAGTCACACCATCTCATACTCATGAATCCACTTTATATTCAGTAATGGTTAATATACTGTACAAACTAGTTCAGAAACAAATCAGAAGGTCTTATAGGAATTGTGTCTGTTGTTAAACACTGCCAAAAAGGAAATTTAGGTTTAGAGTTGTACTTTAAGTAAGACTATACTGGATCAAGTCATGGTTTATAAATATCAAGGCATGTAGTTAGTACTTAAATTTAAAACTCACTCTGATAAACTCAAGTAAAGACTCAAGTCTAGACTTTTGTTCTTTTGTCACAAGTCTGGTTTTACACACATACATGGTTGACATACTGTACACTAGTTCAGATGCCTGAATTCCCTATCTCAGACAGTGGTCATGTGGTTTATAGAACAGCATCTAAAACTGCTGTACTTGAGGTCTTACACTTGACTGCCATTAGATGAATCACTGGGCCCTCTACTGTATTCACTGTTCTCTTTATTCATTGACTGACTGACCCTAAGTTGATACTTGACTAATGTTTGCCTGGGCATCATCCTACAAATTAAAATATTGTAGTTTTACCACACTGGATCTACATAAGTAATTTCCTTATGCAGCTGAAATTAAATGAACTATTCTACAAATTGAGCAGAAAACTGTCTGACTATCTGAGGAGGTTTTCAATTTTATGATTAAATCTTTCTTGACACTTGCAACTGTTAATCCTGCTATATGATTTATATTTTGTTGCTCTTTTCTTTCTTTCAGTACTTTGACTTCAATGCAACTGGATTAAGCCTCTAAGCCACTTTATCTTTATAAATGAGAATCTGTTCTCAATTGATTTATTTGGTTAAATAAAGGATTATTATTGCTGTCATTATTACAATAATGGACAGTTTTCACAGAGCCTTACTACAATAGACAATAAAGGTGTTATGATTTGTAACAGAAAACACTGATAACAGTTGTTTCATATGATCATACTCTAGTGTGATAAAATTAGGCATGATACAAGTGGAGAAAAGCAGAGTTTTCTTCAAATTTACTTTACATTACTATAGGTTAAGTGTAACATTTCAATGACGTGGTATTATAGTAAAATATAAAATAATACATAAAAATATAAAGCTATAATACAAGCTTTTCTATGAAACAAACTGTCAAAGAGAGAGACAAGAGAAACAAGATTAGGAAAAAGGCAATGAATAGCATTATTTCAAACTATTTCAACTGTTTCTTCTGCCTGTTCACATTTTACCTCAACTAAAATAAGGCTATCAACAATACAAAAATGTTCATCAAGGGTTACTGTTCCAGAAAGATCAGATTCTTTCATCGTTTCGAGTATTGGAGAGTGGATGGGCGCTACGCAGTGACAGACAGAGGAAGTCGGGCTCGTCTCGTAGCCCAAAGGCTCTTATGATTGACACAGGATAACAGTTCTGACAGTGGGTTTTTGGAGGAGGCAGTTTTTTTTTTCCAGAGAGGCAGGGGGAAGAGCTGTGAGGTAGGACTCCATGTTGAGTGTCCCGCAGATAACAGCAACCTCTGTGTAGGGAGAGGGATCGATCAAAGAAGACGGGAAGGAGGAAAACTCACTATGTGCCAAAACAGACAGCAGTTCCAGGGCTCTTGGGACAGAGGCATGGAAGAATAGATGGGCAGAGAGTGGGTAAAAGGCAAGCAAAGGCTCAAAGGCTGAGAATTGGATTGTGATACTATGTGGGCCAGGGTAAAGACTGTAGTTATATACAGTATGACTTGTCCCAGGTCATATAGTTGCAGAGGTGAGGAAAAAAGAGCAAGGGGGTGAGTAGATCTTCCTGGAAAAAAGGGTGGCAGGAAGAGAGGAAGAAATTTAGGGGAAACTCACCTTGGCCTTTCCCTCACGGGGTGTGGTGGAAGCAGGGCGCGATGCCCCTGGTGTGGGTCGTTTAGTGCTAGTGGTTGGGGTGGTTGCCGTGGTGCCAGGGTTTTTTTTGCTAGGGGTAGAGGCAGAAGAGGAAGAGGTGGGGCGTTTGGGAGTACCCCCGGTAGCCAAGGAAGAGGGCCTTGCCTTGACTGAGCTTGGCTTTGGCGAGGGTGCAGTGGCTACCCCTGCTGCAGGCTAGGAGATGGAAAGCACACAAAAACAAAAATAAAATAACACAAACACAGGTAATGATATGACAGTGTGGCAAAGCAGCATAAGCAGAGAACAAAATGACAAAAAAAACAGCAGAAAGCAGCTGTCACAGAAGACTAGAGAGCCAATCAGAGGCCCTGAGAATCACGGAAAACCATTTTATAGACACACTGTACATTTAATACTGTCTAATACTGTCAAACCCCCATCACAGTGGTTCAAAATTATGCTGATAATGATTTACTAATGATTGGTGACTAATCTTTCAAAATGTTGAAACCCAGCTTCACTCCTGCGGTAGAGCAGTTGATTCAAAATCTGCTACGCAGTCTATTTCCATTGTTTAGGATTAATTTAATCCTCTAACACTTGTGAAAATAGCATCAAAAAAAGCTTGTGATGCTCTGCCTAAGAGTTTGTATTGTAGGTCTAATGACCTTAGAAAATAAAAGTCCTTAATAACTGAAAAGAAGGCAGAATTGCTTCATCAATGTATTGCCAATACAATTTGAATGCTTGACTGTAATGTAAAAAAAAGACTGTTGAAAATATGAGGACATGGACCTGTGACCCAGATTTGATTATAAATTAGGGATTCTTGCCACCAATAACACTCTCAAAATCAAAGCTACACTGTTAAGCTGTTTCAACTTACATGTTCTTCAGGGGTGTGTCACCTGAATAATTTATGGTTTGACTGTATATACAGTAATTTACAGTACAAACCCATGCTGATATACATAAATACTGACAAACTGCCTATCCACACCAAGACACCGTCATTCACAGCGACACACCACCCATCCGCATCGAGACGCCATCATTCACAGCGACACACCAGCCATCCACACCAAGACACCGTAATTCACAGCAACAGACCAGCCATCCACACCAAGACACTGTCATTCACAGCGACACACCAGCCATCCACACCAAGACACCGTAATTCACAGCAACACACCAGCCATCCACACCAAGACACCGTCATTCACAGCGACACACCAGCCATCCACACCGAGACACCGTCATTCACAGCGACACACCAGCCATCCACACCAAGACACCGTCATTCACAGCAACACATCAGCCATCCACACCGAGACACCATCATTCACAGCGACACATCAGCCATCCACACCAAGACACCGTCATTCACAGCGACACACCAGCCATCCACACCAAGACACCGTCATTCACAGCAACACACCAGCCATCCACACCGAGACACCATCATTCACAGCGACACACCAGCCATCCACACCGAGACACTGTCATTCACAACGACACATCAGCCATCCACACCAAGACACCGTCATTCACAGCAACACACCAGCCATCCACACCGAGACACCGTCATTCACAGCAACACACCAGCCATCCACACCGAGACACCGTCATTCACAACGACACATCAGCCATCCACACCAAGACACCGTCATTCACAACGACACATCAGCCATCCACACTGAGACACCGTCATTCACAGCAACACACCAGCCATCCACACCGAGACACCGTCATTCACAGCAACACACCAGCCATCCACACCGAGACACTGTCATTCACAACGACACATCAGCCATCCACACCGAGACACTGTCATTTACAGCGACACACTGACCATCCCTGTATACCCCATGTTATTCCTAAACTCAGGGCCTCTTTCACTCTCAAGACAGTAGCAGACAAGGCAAATGCAGCTAATGAAGCATTAGTGTGGTGACCCCTCACCTCACAGAGCCTACCTTGGTCTTCTTCTCTGGACTGGGTGGAAGAGTCTTGTTAGGAGCAGCACTTATTCCGTTTGTCGCTGGAGCTTTACCGGCCTTCTCCACTTTCTGCGTTTTCTCGGCTTTCTCTACCTTGACCGGTTTCTCGGCTTTCTCAGCCTTATCCGATTTCTCGGCTTTCTGGGCTGCACTCTCCTCCTTTTCTGCTTTGTCTTGTTTCTCTGGCTTTTCCTGTTTGTTTTCTGGTGTCTGTGGCTTCTCTTCTTTCACTGTGTGAAAAGAAAAGACAGAGCTCAGTGACGAGACTCTCTTACCATAGGAGAATGATCAAACCACTAGGGGACAATTCCAGCTTTGACAGGACTGGCGAGTGCCTGCACAACACAAACATGGTACTGTAAATGTCCCTCTCCAGGGACAATACAGAAATCAGTCATTTCCAATACTACACAAAATCACCATCTGAAAGTGAGAAAACAGCAAGGGACATTTAAAACGAGGGCTTCAGCTTTAGACTAAGTGGATGTCAGGTTCTTCATCCAATAATTGATGGCTTCCAATTACATAACATCAACCTTGTTTTGTTTTAAGATTAGATTATTCATTATACAGTACACAGGCAATAGATAGTGGTCTACATATTCATTTGCAAAACAGCTTCCAATCCTTAGAACATTCTTCCCAACCCTATCCCAACCATATCTCACTGAGAGGACAGGGTGAAGTGGGGAAGTATTTTGTTCAGTGGGGTAGCAGAATGATTTGTGGAACAAGTGTAAGTCCACAACTCAACACCTGGACAAAAGTAATCAATTTCCCTGCTCCAGCGAGCCATTCCACACAGTGCTAAGATTACAATGGCACAACTTCAAGAAAACACTGAGACCAATTTGAGACAACCATGACTGGCCAACCATCACCATCTGCACGAAGCTGCACCGAAAGAGCAGCGGAACATCCCACAGCAGTCTATCCAGAGCACGATCAGGTCTACACATCAACACTGCCAATGTGTTAATGTGCAATGAGGTCATACTACAGTAACTGTGTTGTCTTTTCACTTAGTGTGTTTCATGAAAAGGTCCCAGTACATTCACCTCTGTAGTAACATACTTGGGTAGCTCTAAACACATAACTCTTTGAATGACATAATGCCTCCAATTTTATGTCCTCAACATTTTCTACAAATTCCCAATGACTTACTCCTGCAGTGTAGCTATACATGGCAATAAGGAAACGTCAGGAAAATGTTGTCTCTGGTGAGAGGAGGTTACAGGCTAAAAAAAAAAGCTAAGAGCAAGGTTATGTCCCCTACAAGTGCTATATCTGCCTTAGAGGAAAGACAGTGCCATCTACTGAGAGCAGGCTTTGACAAGATCATCTGTCTCTGAGCTGGGTATAACTTATATACTGTACTGTACTTCTCTTACATACTAACAATGATTTACCATAAACTCTGCAAAGTACTTATTAATTGCCGAAAGTCAATTTGTTCAACTGTCTCTGCTTGTCGTCTGGCCCATTAATTTATCTGCCGAACGCACCTGTGTAGTGCATTAATCAATCTAAGACACTATACAACTGCAGGAGAATTGGAAAAAACAGCATCATGCAGAGCTCTTGTTTGTGATTCTATTCAGTGGGTGTCAGTCTGACAACTGACAGGAAAATGAGCTGTACGGCCCATTCTGTCCTGAAAGATCAAGCTGGACTCTCTCCTGAGGTGATGAGGGCTCACAAGAGATTCCTACAAAATACAGGGTTCAGCTAGACACTTGCAGACAAAAAGCTAGGAACAGAACACAAGGACACAGCAACAGCTACAGACATTTGAAGGCTGCCTTGCACAGATAGATTTCTTCAGGTCCTGCTTCAACATTTCGATGAAGTTAGGCCACTAGGCCATTGTAAAACACAGAACTACTGCTTCTGTGGCCATTATTTTGTAGATCTGCTTGTAAGTTTAGGATCACTTGCTTGCTGAAAGATGAATGGCCTGACATTCCCCTCTAGAATCATTAGATACAGTACAATGCAGAATTCATGGCTGTGTCAATGATGGCAAGTCATCCAGCTCCTGAGGCAGTAAGGAGCCCCAAATCATCACACTTCCAGCATCATGCTTGATTGTTCGGATGAGTTTCTTCTGTTGGGTAGCACTGTCTGGCTTTCGACAAAAATAATGTTTCTCATTGAGGACGAAGAGTTTTGTCTATGACTCATCTGTCCAGTTCTGGTTTGTTCTGGGACAACTTTGGTAGGGCAACAATTCCTGGGTTCTCTGTAATTTCATGGATGATTTTTCACACAATTCTATAGATTTTGGTAGACCACTGCCACTAATAAGTACAGTGACTGTGGTTTTAAAATTTCTCCAGTTTTTAATCAGACCATCTCAGAATACCAGATGCTTAAAAAAAACAGTTTTATAACACTTTCCGGAATGATAAGCATCAATATTTTTTTTTCCTTCAATCCTTCCTTAGATCATGAAATGACTTGTTTAAACACACCTGTATGGTGAAAATCAGATTCAAAATGTTTCTGATCTCTATATAGGATGGGGTCTTCCACATGTAACTGCCAATATCTACCTAATTTTTTAAACATTTTATTCTAATTATACCCTTAATTGAGTTAATGAAACTAGGGGTTCACAGACTTTTTCATATGCCCTAGACCCTAATTACTCTTTTTTTCAAATTTGTAGATTTTGTTTCAAATAACATGGTTACTATAAATCCTATTGAATATTTACACAAAGAGCACTGAACTGTAAGTCTGGCCAAAGGGAAGGTGGAGCTACACAAACAAGCTCATTTCATTCCCCCATAAACAAAATGCCAAGCTGCGTTTCAGCTGTACAAGCAGCTTACATGGAAGACCCTAACCACCTATACAAGAATAAGAATATAATGAAGGCTGCAGATAGGAAGACATTCACCTGGCCCACTGAGCTCATTTTACCTGCACACACAGGCGTATAGTACCAACATCACCACCAGGGGGCAGAGCCAAGTCAGAGAAGCAGCTGTTTCTGAAGATAGCAGAAGACTGCAGCCATTTGAGAACCCTGTCACATCTGACCACTTGTTGAGCAGCAGAACAGAGAATGACAGAAACGATGACTGCAGCCCTGCTAAGATTAAACTCCACTTGTACACACTGAGGACCAAGCAGCACACATTCCAAAACAGTAGGTAGAAAGATCATATCCAGACTAGCGTGTCTATTTCTTAGACCCTAGCTAAGTGAAGATATGAGAGACCGTCTTCTCGGACACTGGCTGCAGGGAGCGAACAGAACCCTGCAATGCTCTGGTCTGTCGCAAGAGCAAAACTCGATGTACCGAAAATGTCTCATGTGTGCTTTTCCTAGCACAGCACATGTGAACTGTGTAACAGGACTGAGGTTTCAACAGTCTCTTCTGACACTGCCACCCCTCCCCCACCTTTCACCATTGCTAATAATGCTATTGCTGCTCCTGTTATCCATACCATCCAGATTCTGAGTGCTGAATCCTCAGGCTGTCTGCAGCTGTGCTGTTATCATCAAACAAGCAGGTCAGCTTTACTTCTGCCTGCTTTTTATGCCTTGGTATCATGCCTAGCAGATTTAGAATAATGAAAGGCACAGCTTTCTTCAACACTCACCTCTTACGCATCTCTCCTTGAATATGGAAGGATCTCGACCTTAATGACTTCTCAGTGCAGAACCCAGTCTCCAGCCACACAAAGGGCCGCAGAACATCTGAAATGTAGCTTCTACTGAAGTGTCAAGGACAGCAGGTTCTCCTAACTTTCCCGCTATAGCTCTGTTCACTTTTATAAGAAGCAGGACCCACCAGATTTGTTTCAAATCAAGAGCACTGAATCTAACACTGAGACACTGAACACGCTGCAGGCCACCAGAACAGGAACTCAGAATGTCCATTTCTCTGTACAAAAAGATCATTTATGCACTCCAAGAGTGAAAAATTTCAGCAATTATAATGAACTGTTACTGTACTTATCAAATTGCCTTCCACACTTTTGCACCAAGTTCACTGAACACACTTCAGATTGGCACTCTAGGGCCGAAAATAAAATAAAAAATAATTGACCCATTCGACTTTCGAGCCTGTTAGGCAATGATGAGCCTAAAGTACTTGCTTCAAAATCGTGGCTGGGCAGCTTGTTTCAGATTCCCACAACTCTTTGCGGAACAAAGTGTTTCCTGTTTTCAGTTTCAAATGCATTGAGATGTAATTTCCACTTGTGTTCTCTGGTTCATGTTTCTCTGTTGAATCATACGTTTAATACGTTGACGTTGTCAATGCCTTTGAAGAATCTGACAACTAGAATCAGGCTGATTCTCTTTTTAAGATTAAAAATATCCAGTTCTTTTAGCCTCTCAGTGCTCTTCTTGGGAACGATCCTGGTATCAATATGTTTTGTTTTAAACCAAACTGTACGCAATATTCTAAATTAGTACTGAACACGCTCCTGGCTACCATTCTAATACTGAGACACCGAACACGCTGCAGGCTGGCATTCCTAACACTGAGACACTGAACACACTGCAGGCCGGCATTCCTAACACTGAGACACTGAACACGCTGCAGGCCGGCATTCTTACACTGAGACACTGAACACGCTGCAGGCCGGCATTCCTAACACTGAGACATTGAACACGCTGCAGGCTGGCATTCCTAACACTGAGACACTGAACACACTGCAGGCCGGCATTCTAACACTGAGACACTGAACACGCTGCAGGCCGGCATTCCTAACACTGAGACATTGAACACGCTGTAGGCCGGCATTCCTAACACTGAGACACCGAACACGCTGTAGGCCAGCATTCCTAACACTGAGACACCAAACACGCTGCAGGCCGGTATTCTAACACTGAGACACTGAACACGCTGCAGACCAGCATTCTAACACTGAGACACTTGAACACGTTTCCACCAGAACTCTTAGCACTCAGTTATCTGACACAATCTCAGAGCTTAAAACCGTATATCCCATAAGAGGCGAAGCAGATATGGAAAAAAAATATTTCAGTTATGTTAATATTTGTTAAATGATCTAGAGATTATCTTAAGATGGGCAAGAGCAAAAGGCTTTTACAGTTGCCCTGTTATCTGGGGATGAGGCAGTGGTGCAGGGGTCAGAATGGACAGCAGAAACATAGTGGCACCCAGTCAGTTTCCGGCTGCCCCCCACCCCCCCACAAGTGTCATCCTAACAGGCTATCAACTGACCAGTCCATCAGTCAATTTCTATTTTAATGATGGCAAGTTTAATGATAGCCTCCCATGACAGAGTCTCAGCTACAAAGTGTTTAACAAAAGTAGAATTAGAGCATAATTAAACATGAGGAACTGCAGAAGCTTAAAATAATCAAACAAGTAAACACATCTGCTACTCATTCTGTGCAGTACAACAGCTCAATCTCAAATTAAGGGGATCCACTGCACATTTTCAGTGAAGAAAAAAAAAGGTTGTGTGCAGGTGCTATGAACCAGATACAATTCCCAGAACCTACTGTCTCTTCCTCTGCACATTCATGTCCAGTTACAGTCTGATGAGATTATATTAAAGGGCAGTGCACACAGTTTAACCAGCTGCACACTAGCTACACCATTTTAGCCTCAGTACAAAATGCATCTGTTTAAGCAAAATCAAGTATATGGCAATCTTAAAGTACAATTTCCAATATTTGCATCTCTAATAATTAAAAAGAAATACAAGAACAACCTTTAAGAATAAACTTCAAAGACACTGGTTTTTTAAAAGTAGATCATATTTAAATACATGATTAATGTTTTTTTTTTCATATATTGCAGTTTTGCTATGGATTCCTGACACTGTAAAGCAGTAGCACTCCCTATGATGCTACATGAAATTGCAAGGGACTGATGGCCGGTCTCTATTATACACACACACACACAGGTCCGAAAAATCAGACGAAGCCCTCCTCACGGTGTCTACTTGGGCCGGGCTTCAACCCCTCCCAGAGTAACCTGACATTAAAAGCCCTGTCCACCCCCTCCCAAACACTACTGTGATGAGTAGTGATCATTTGTGCTATTTCCTGGCTTGTGCTAAAGCAGTGTAATGAACCTGTTGTGGAATGTTTCTGAGCTCACAGGGCCAGCTGGTAAGTACAAAGAGCAGGACTCTTCAGTGTTGACCAAATACAATGAGACACTATGGCAAAGTTTGTGAGCACTCGCGTGCTTATCTCATTCCAGTTTGATTTTCACCTCAGAAATGCTTAGCTAATTCTCAAACTCGCAGTACAAGAACAGACCCTGGGGATTGTATTGCTACAACAAGGTTCGTCTTTGGATGTTTCCCATGGGCGGTCTGGCATTGCTGCAAAACTGAGCTCATTCCCCTAAATCTCCTCTCTGACAGTGCACAACTCAGTATTTCAAAGTTTCTGGCTTGAAGAAAATGTGGTTTAGAAAATGTGAATATTTAGAAAATGTGGTCCACAAAGCTTAAGGAAGCTTCAAGGAGGCAAATTAATAAGTTACTAATGAGATAAGGCCATTCTATTTTATCATGTTCATTCAGTTGTTAGCATTCTTACGACTAAAGGATCTCATCCCACTGTTTAAGGAGAACTGGCTTCAAAACACACCTTGTTAGTCTGCTCATGGACATGAACCACCTCACAAAGAAGCACATTCTGGTCTCAATCACAAATACACTAGGTTGACTTTATTACCTTTCAAGAATTTGAGCATTTGTATTACATTCTCTCCTTTGTTCAAGATATCAAGTCGCTTTAGCCAATCTCTGTACAACACGACTTTCACACATAAAATATATCACTCATCTGCTTGAAAGATGCGAGAGGCGAGGTTACGGTGGTATGGACATATCATGAGGAGGGACGTTGAGGAAGTAACAAAGAGAGTAATGGAATTTGAGGTGGAAGGTAACAGAGGAAGAGGCAGGCCTAGAAAGAGATGGATAGATTGTGTGAGAAAAGATATGGAGGTATGTGAAGTGAGTGAGGAAGATGTGCTTGACAGAGACAAGTGGAGAAGAGCAACCAAAGCAGCTGACCCCAGGACAGTCTGGGACTAAGACTGTGAAAAAGAAGATCTGCTTGAAAGTCTTTCAGAGACAGCAATCTCCTTTTCATAGTATGACAACCAGGAATGCAGTGAGGCCTATCTAGTATGAACATTTAATACTGCTTGCTTTGATTGATTTTCACTATGGGCCTTAGCATTATGTGCCATCCTCTGATATTCAATAACAAAATGTGCATTTTTTTTTGCACATATTGCTTTGTACTTGTATATACAGTACTATATTTAATTTGCTAGGTGTCTGTTTAAGGATTGTGTTTTATAAATTAAGATTATGACATTCCCAACCTGACAGAAGTATTCAAAGTCTGTGGATGCATTGACATCCCAGCAGACTTATTCAGAATGAACCTAAATCCAAACTTGAGGCCGAAGTGGAAACGATAAGGAAGTATATTTAAAACAGACAAGGAGGCACTTCTTTACCCAAAACGGTTGTAGGAGTCAGGAAAAAGCAATTAAGCCATGTGGCTGAAGCAGATACCCTGGCTTCTTTCAAGAAATGGCAAGCTCCTAACAAACTGGCCACATGCCCTCCTCTCATTAGTAACTATTCTAATATTCAGAATTAATATTCAAAATGTCCAATGATTGTTGGAGTTTCCTACATTTACTTTTTGTTAACCCTCTTATTTCACTTGCATGCTTCACAAGTTTACATCACTCCAACCAGAGACCACAACTGTTTTCTATGCGTTAACCACTACTCAATTTTGCATTCGCTTTGATTTGATCTTTCGGCTTCTGAACCATCTTTTAGATGTAGAACTGCATCACAAGTCTTCGGAACATCACTGCAATACATCGTTAAAAATAGTCTAACAAGTTCTTTAAAAAGAAGGACATGCATTTCCATCAAGGATAATCAATGTGGGAATGAAATTACTATACAAAACTCAAAACTGCTCATTCCCTGTCTCTATGTCTCAGTGTTGCCTGGCTGCTGTTCCTGTGTGGAACAGCACAGGTTTTATCTTGTTAAACAGAATGTGCCCTTATTCTAGGTAAAGCATTGAAACTTTCATAACGGTCTCATGCTGTTATGCTATTTTAAACAGCATCTCTTAAAGCAGCCTTACAGCATTCTTGAATAGTATCCTACATGTGTGATTGTAGTACAAAGGGAACAGGCCTCAGTCAGGACCATGGACAGCATACACGGCCAGCATACATGGACAGTTATGTCAAATCCATTTAGTGTGCTAGTCAGACCTCGTTTTTAAAATGTAAAATTAAAAAAAAATTAAAAGCAACACGAATTCATATTTAAAAACATGTATACTGTATATATATTTTATAGATTTTTTCAGGGGTTGCCGAGTATTTTAGTGTTTATGTTGATGGTATGATTAGATGTGTTATTATGCTATAGTTGAACAGGACCAGCATGTGTAAATAAGTAATTTTATAACCATGTGAAATCACAGAAACTCTCGTCATACCCGACACACAAGCAAAGCAAAACTTTAAGGCAGAGCAGTGCCACATCGGCTAAGGATCTGTGCCTGTGGCTGGAAGGTTGCCGGTTCAAATCCCACAGCCGGCAGAGGAATCCTACTCTGTTGGGCCCCTGAGCAAGGCCCTTAACCCCAGCTGCTCCAGGTGCACGGTATATTGCTGACCCTGTGCTCTGACCCCAAGCTTCAGACCCCTGTTTGTGTGCCTGTGAGTCTCATGGAGAGCAAGCTGGGGTATGCGAAAAGACAAATTCCTAATACAAGAAATTGTATATGGCTAATAAAGTGAGCTTATCTTATATAAAACTCTGAGCCAGGCCTGTAATGTGCCACCGCTGCAGGGAGTCTGAGAGCTCAATTCAATCAAGATCATACCTCTGGGTATCCCTGATTTAGTCTAATCTGAGAGAAAGCAGTTAAAAGATCAAGGGGGAGACGGGAAAGTGGACAGAAAGTAACTGAGACCCGGCACACTGTCTGCTGTCTGTAGTTATATAACCCAGCACTGCACTGCTCACAGGGTAGGTGAGAGGGGAGTGGGAAGGAGCAGAGAAAGAGCAGGAGAGAGAGAGAAGAGAGGATAGGAGCCCTCTTCTGTTCTGAAAGGGCTGCAGACACATCCGCAGAGTCTCGATTCTGACCAAACAGCCGTCATCTTAGTACGACTGTACCACACCCAAATCCAGACCCTGACGTCCCTCTCTGCGAGACAACCCGTCTTGCCCAGCCGGCCAGGCCAGACTGGAAGACACATCCTGGTGGGCGATGGGAAGTTTCAGCTGTGCCCCTTCTTCACACTCCAATTCTTTAACCATCACAGCCACAAGCCACAGATGTGTGCTGCACAACCTGTAATTATTCTCTTGTACATCACATTACATTAGTCATTACAGAGACTAGCGAGCAGGAAGGGCCACTTCACATTGCAATTCGTGGGAACTCGAATGCAAGTTAATGACAACATAGTGACTTACAGTACTTTGAGAAAGTTCACAATTTTGAGCCTAATTTGAAATTAGTATTCTCCTATAACATAACTGAATTTATTTTGTTTCTGAGATTTAACAACCAGTCTGAGAAATAGGGACTGCAGTTCCCCTTTAAGGGATGTGATTCTACCCCCAATGAATAGTTATTGCAGCATTGTCAAAGTGCACTGCAGTAATGTATCATAAAACGTTAGGAGAACAAGGTCAATCAGTGTGAAGTATGCAGGCAATCCACAGCAACAAAATCTTAAAAGTAAAACAGGTAAATTTCTCAAAGGGGGCAGGAAGCCAGCTGGCATATTTGGGTCATGATGCAGCTTCACTAATCAAAGCAAAAGAGCCCTTTCACAGACCCATAATCGCGGGCTCTGAACACCAAGACCATTTAGCGATATTCAGGCTTCGGTCAGGGCAGCAGTCACCAGTGACGAGAGATGGGGGAAAATATTTCCCCACCTGAATCCCAGCCTGTCCTGACAGCCTCCCAGTTTCTCCAGTCTCTACTGCTGACCCCACACGCTTTGCAAATGTCAAATGTAGTATAACACTGTGATTTGTTACTAATCCAGACATCATCAGAAAGCCGTCTGTCTAGAGCCTATCCTAGAAGGATGCAAAGAACCTTACAGCCCAAACTGTATGGCAGTTCACTGTGAAGAACAAACATACAAGCATACAATGTGATTTATATATTTATATACGTATTTGTATGTATGTCCTGTGGTGTATAGTCAAAAAAACTGTAAAGTCTCTAGTTCCAAAAATGGACTGCTGGAACAAACTGTAGACAACGGTTTACATAAATACCAGCCTCCTACAGCACACTCTTACATACATTGAATATATCCATACCAACTGAACTGATATAGAAATATTCAAGGGGGCAATAAAAAAAACATATCTGAAAATGCTGTTTTCTACAGAAGAGGCAGAATGTCCAAATGAATTAACATGATTGGTGACCATGGCCATGTAGCAGAGAGCAAAAATAACAGGAATTATTAATAATAGTAGGAATTTTGATCACCACAAGTTAAAATGTGGTGTCACAGTGCAATAGTAAGACTAATCAACAGAAGTACAACAAAAACAACAGTATTTTAGTCTATCATTCTATTCCTGACTGACAGAATATTACATTCCAGGAAAGTAATGATCCAGAAAACATTTTCCAAATAATGTAAAAATGCACTTTTAATTCTGAATTTATTTTCTTAAGAAAATAATACATTTTCTGTGCAAAACTAAGTGATAAACTGCACAATGAGCCCCCACCACCCCAAAAAAGCAGAATTCCTTAAAAAATCTATTACATCACATGCTCGTAGAGATGCCAAGGGGTTAATGAGCAAAGACTAAGCACAGCAGACAGGAGAGGAAAATCAAAACAACGATGGCATTCAATCAGTCCCAATTAAGGACAGCCGAACACCTGTGTGCACTGTAAGCACACAAAGTCTTACCACAGCTGTACTGGCAGCACAAGACTCCATACCACACTCTCTCACCACATCTCAGAAAACACACAACAAGTTTGCTGACACGCCCCACCTGCAAGTGTAGTGCTTCTCAAGAACCTACAAAGTGGTCAGAAATCATAATAAAGTATTTTAAAAAAAGCATTTCTAAAGGTAATATCAGTGACTGCTGGATTCTAGCCATTCTTTGTCTCTCTACGCCTGTACACGTCCTCTTTCCCCTGATCAGAGACGTATTCTTTCACAGTCAGAGACACCCCCCCCCGAAACACCTGTACTCCTCCCCTTTTCACTGCATGCTGTGTCAGGACAGACTGCTTGAAGGATATTTAGGGCACTGGAAGAACAGGCCAGTATTCTCTATTCCATCACTGAAGGCAAGGCAAGGTGTGTGCTTACTGACAGAACAAACATATAACATGTAGGGCTGCTTCAAACTCTTCACATAGCAAAGAAAACATACAGTACAGTATATATACAGTATATACACACACACCTTCAGAATTCGACCTGTAACTTCTATTCTATGGTTCACTGCTTGAACAGTGTGTGTTTGTCACAACCACACTCACTACTTAACATTCCAAGCACACACCCCCAGCAGTGTAACAGAAGGGCAAAATGACAGCTATAGGCTGAAAAAAAACTTCAGCCTTTTATTTTTATTGCTATAGTGGCTCTTGTGGTGCTGTCTTTAACAGCACAATCTGCCTAGATGCTTAGAACAGAAGCTGCTCAGGAAAGATATTCTGATTTTCAAAGAAATCACCAAAAATAGAAAAAAAATCGCGTGGAGAAGAACGAGACAGCGTCAGCGCAGGACACGTTGCCTACAGCACTGTCTCCAGTCTGGCTGGCTGCTGCAGTGCCAGCCCCGCGAGGGTGACCAGAGCTCTCTCACTCTGAAGGCCTGGGTCAGCCGAACAGCACAATGACTACTGCCGCTCCTTCCGTCTCATTCTTCTCCCCTCCAGTTCCGTCTTTCACAGTATCTGCCTTCTCTCTCTACCCATCACCTCTCTTCTCCCTCACCCGAACCCCCCTCTCTTTTCCCTCCCCATCCCTCATCTCCCCTCCTGTTATTATTTCTGACAAACTCAACAACCGCTGCTTTGCCTGGCACTCCCAGTTTGCTCTCAGCTCAAAAGTGCAGTTCACATCTCCTCCCCCGAAAAGTGAAATGCAAAATCTAAAGAAACCAGTTTCTAGGTGAGAGAATGCTTCAAAACCCCAACAGCCCTATACCCTCCCTACAAAAGAACAATACAAATGTGTGCTTTTTTTTTAAAATAAGCACGGGTGGAGGAATGTTGTGTGCGTCAGTATGCAGGGGGTTAATTGGAGTTAGGGTCACCTACCCTCAGCAGAACTGGCTGTGGCAGCAGCGTTGCTGTTCTGGCTGCTGGGGGTTGCTAATAAGGACTCTTTTGGCTTCTTCTCTTGTGCTGTGGCCCCAGCCCCATACTCAGGTATACCTTCCAGAAAGGTGTGCGAGAAGCTTCCAGGATCCGTGTGTATGGTGGGCAGAGCAGTAACAGTGGAGAGGTGATTAGCCAGCTCTCCCATGGATGCAGACTGCGACTTGCCATCACTCTTCTCAAGAGCTCCAAGACTTGGGGTGTTTATAGTTGGGGGGGGTGTGGGTGGCTGTTCGTCAGACACAGTGAGCGAGCGCCTCATGGCAGAGTGTGGACGACGTCCGCTGCTGTTGGGGGCCACCTCTCCAGAGGCAGGAGGGCAGGGGTATTTGTCAGGCAACTCCAGACAAGAGGGCACAGAGAGGTGAGAGCACTCTGACAGGGCACGTCTCATCGCCTTCCGCTGGTGCGCCACGCGATCAGGCAGACAGGGCTCTACCTCTTCCGCGCTGTCCTCTGATGACCCGCCCCCCGGGTGCCCCCCGCTGCCCTCCAGGTAGTTGTCATTAACAACACCGATGACACAGTAGTTTGGTGCCCCCTTCAAAGGTGGGTGGGAACTTGGCTCGGGAGGAGCGGAGAAGGAGGGGTTCCACACACTGGTGCTCCCCATCTTCCCAAACTCCTCCGATACCGACACATCGGGGAGCTTGGTAGATGCAGGAGAGCCCATGAGTGTAGCACTCAGCACACTGTTGTTTGTGCAGCTCAGAGGCTCCAGCAGCTTTCCTGGGGAAGCAGGTGACTTTCCACAGGAAGAAGGAGAGGAGGACAGAGGGCTCTCTGGACTCTCCCCCGCACTGCCCAGCGACGCACCCCCGCCCCCCCCCAGCCGTACCGGCACCTTCAGCTCTGTGTCCAGGGATCCAGCCGCCGACCCGTCAAAGAAGCACAACTTATCCTCGTCGGTAAGCACAGGCGCCGTGCTGCCCCGTGAAGATGGCCCCCCGAGACTCAGTGGCATCCCGATCTCAGACAGTCTCCCCTCAGTGCGTTGCCACTCCCAACCCGGCCCCCCAGCCTCAATCTTCTGGGGCACGGGGTGCTGCCCCTCCGGCAGGAGGGAAGATTTGCACAGCTCGCTGTACTCCGAGAACGGAGTGGAAGCCGGCTGGTTAGAGAGAGAAGACATTGCCGGTTCTTCTCTCTTGTTCTGATCAGTACCTGTTTCTCTAGTCTTCCTTCTCCTTTTGATGGGGCTTCTCTCACGGCTGCTTAGCTTGTGCTTTCCGTGCTGTCTAGGCTCTTAGCTCCCAGTGGTCATGCGTCTTCTCTCTGTATCTCTCCCTCTCTCACTGCACCGTGGAGGAGAAGCAGCGAGACTGAGCTGGCTGCCGCTCGCTCTCTCTGTCCTTGGCTCTGATCACCTGACTCTCTCACACGGCCGTTACCCAGCCCTCCATTGGCTAGCCTAGCTAGAGTGACAGCTGCTTCCTCCTCTAAAAGACTTCTCTATCAAGCACCAAACACAACCTTCTCTCTCTCCACACTTCTTACCACCCCTCTTTCCCTCCTTTCCTCCCCTGGGGACTCTGCTCCACAGCGACAGACCCCAATATCAGACAGGAGCAGAGAGAGACCCTCTCTTCATGAGCAGTCCTCCCACCCTCTTCAAATTTCATTTGTGCATGAGAGAGTGGTGTGTGTGTGCGCAGCTTTTCCTATATTCTTGCCTTTCTGAATGAATGATTTTTCCATCTCAAACTGCTGACCTTTCATTTGGTAACCTTTTATTTGCAGCACTTCAATAAAAAGCTCTCCTGATCCCTCGGCTGCCACTCCGTATTTATTCAGATTTTTTTTTCTAATATTCCCTCTCATTCTTCCCTGTTCACCGTCTCCCCCCCCCATCTTCTATTTTGGCTCCAGCCCCTGATGTTCAGTGCCAAGTCCTGACTGTTTCATGCTTTGTTAATTGATGCAAAGTCTTTGTTTTGTGTATTGTACCCGGTTCCCTCCAGCACCGCTATGTGTGAAAACAGATTGCGTAGCTCTGCGTACCAGCGACACTTCGATACAAACAAAAAAGACAGAGACAGAGGCTGAAACAGAGGGAGAGAGAGATCAGAGTTGGAAGGACAATCTTCTCCCCAAACAGTGTGTGGTTGCCAGTCAGCTTTGATCACATCACCCCGGCAGCCAGCGGAACCACAACACAAAAACAAGTAAGCCAGTCTGTCCCTTTTTGTGAGCCCGCAAGAAACACATACTGTATACAACACAATAATTACAGTATGTAGGACAGCAGATATAACAACACAA
This sequence comes from Lepisosteus oculatus, assembly GCF_040954835.1. Taxonomy (NCBI): domain Eukaryota; kingdom Metazoa; phylum Chordata; class Actinopteri; order Semionotiformes; family Lepisosteidae; genus Lepisosteus; species Lepisosteus oculatus. The sequence goes on along the minus strand of NC_090701.1, from coordinate 28,045,344 downwards.
CCTACAGTACTTACTCAAACCCACCAAATCCCCTCAGTCATCAATCACATCAGAGGACACCTTTCCTGATCATAACTAAGAGGTTCTAACTAGAAAAAAGCTTATTGTGGTCTCACTCACCAAACTTCAGCTGAGGTGCTTACAGACAAAATGGTCTCATTAAAGTGAACAGAAAGAGAAAAAGGCATATATGGCAGAAAAAATGCAGACCTTTCTCCTGAGAAGCAGTTATATTACATGACAGACTGTCCATAGCTATCAATGTTGATTCCTTCAGAAACTGGCTTGATAAGCAATGTGATAATGTTTTGAGATCAAAGGGTCTTAAGAGTTCCAAACATAAGCTTAAATGACCTCTTCTCATCTCAAAACTTTACATTCTTGTGACTCAATAAGAGCACTGCATTTTAATGTTCCTGTGACTCAATAAGAGTACTGCATTTCCTGATAAGATCACTGCAACCTATTGTGCAATGAACCAAGACAATGCACTATTAATCAGTAACATGTAGTCTGAATCATACCTCCAGTTTAAAGGACATTTACCAACAAAGATACAAAGTTGAGTCATGCTTCAAAAAAACCTTTTATACATCTCTCTAAAGAGAATAATAGTGATTACATTTATCAGCAGGTGCAGATTAACAAACACTAATATTCTCTACCTAACAATTACCAACAGTTATCCCCCTATGGCCTGAATCCTCCTGGACTAATTTAGGATAAAGGAGAGCTTGTGTGCAGTTGGGAGAACTGACTTAAAACAGTTATCACCTAGAACACAATCTGCTATGCAGAGACCCTATCCCTTCCCCTTCCTTTAAAACCCACAGAACTGGGGGAGCAGGCTAAAATCTATCTACACTGCTGTGGTAACATAACTCATTCGTCATCCTCGCTTATGTGTCATTTTTCAGGTCTTTGATCTGAAGGAAAAAAAACATGTTCTCATTTTACTTGCCTTTTTTAAGTGCCTTTTCCCAAAGCAGAGTCCATTTCAAGTGTGTCACAGGTAGTCATGGTCACGGCTCTCTGTAGTAAGCGTTTATTACAACTGAAGCAGCCTACTGTTAAATTACAGACGTACAACACTTAGGACCAAAAATAGGAGGTGTTACTTCCAACACTTTAAAAGCAAAGCGTTGTATGCATCTGACATCTGTTCTTTCTTGGAACTGAAACAAACTCTAGGAATCTTTCAAGTAATGAATACATAAACTACATAAAACTATCTAACAAAGCAAGAATGACAGATTCAAATACATAATCCTACCAGTACTGTTGCTTTCTGTACACCTGCAAATCACACAAGAAGTAGAAATGTGCGCAATATTACATGCAGGCAGCCAAGATGTAAAATATATTATGGAGCCAACAAGCAAAACGCTTTGGATCAAAACTGAAAGTGCAGAAAACAAAGAGAGGAAAGTTGAAAACAAAATTGTACATTTGATGTTAAGTAACACTTCATTTTGAATACTGTGCACAATTATGGATACCATGTTATATTGCTGTTTCAGAATCAGTCCAGAGAAGAGCAACCAAGTGGATTATGGATCTTAAAGGGCACTTTTACATTTGAAAGAACTGAACTGTTTTAGTCTAGATCAGAGAATTACCTGATTCAAGAATTCATAATCTTGTAAGATGTTGATGAATCTAAGATCCAACAAACCTTTCCAACAAATGATCAAATGTACAACATGGTGCCCATGACACAAATAGAAATTAAATTAAAAAGTGCATCTTACACTGAAAAGATGTTTAATTTCACACAAAGTTCTATGAGAGTATGGAACAAACTACCAAGATTCAGAATAAGTCCCCTGAAGTTAAACTGCAATCAAAAATGATCATCTCAGTAACTTGGTTACTATCCAACCAGAGACTTTCCAAAAGCAGTTTATACTGTAAATCAAAATACCTGCATCACAGGATTCCTTGTGGCTGTGCTAACTGTGTCCTCCAGGAACAACTAGAGAATAGAGAGCACATGCAGAGCTGTCCAAGTGAGAAGTAATCTAAACCTGAATGATGAATAGCTAGCGCTCCAAAACTGCTCGAAAGGTGTAATACCATCAGTGTCCATTTGTTCCATTTATTACCTAATTAAATAATGTTGATATAGACTGTTACATTTTAATACCTCTATTATTATAACTAGATAATTATTTGTGTTTTGTACTGCAAACCACTCTGAGAGAACCATATAAATAGGGGGTATTGGAATGGGGGAGAGACAGAGAAATAAGGGGCAGACGGGTTAACAGAAGAGAGAAAAATTATTGAAGCCAGTGTGAGGGGCATAAATAGAATGTGTGTCATGGAGAGTGGGAAGGAATACAGGATTTTATCAGCTCCAGAACCAAAGACAGACTGTCAAGGAGTGTTTTAAATGAACGAGATGCCAAGAATAGTGGAGAAGTGAATCACAAATTCCTGCATTGATTACTAGCTATCGTACCTTAACTTACACACCCCCCTGCACATCCTATCAGACCCCACAGTTTCTCAGACAGCCCCCTTTACCACCATCTCCCAGGCAACCGCCTCCCATCTCCATGACAACAGGCTTCTTGTCACATGGCTTGAAAGACAGTGTCTGGAATTAGGGGCTATTTTCTTTGAACAACAAAAAAATAAAGAAAAAATAAAGAAAGGACAGAAGAAACTGTGACAACAGTAGAGGAATAAGGATATGAAAGATGGAAGAAAGAAGCGGAGAATAAAGCGGGAGAGGAAAAAGAGAAGACAGAAGAAGAGTGGCAGAGGAGAACGTCAGAGTAGGAAAATAAAGGAAGAATCAAAGACTTGCATGTCATTAGGCCAATTTATTCTGTGAGTACTGGGGCCAGTACATGGCTACAGCCCTGCAGTCAATCAATACTGCCCCAACACCAGCAAGGTCATCACTGAACATGTAAGAATCCGTTGTTTCTAGCCCGACTTTGACTCAACGACCAACTAGTTCATTTAAGACACAGCCACAAAACTGAGGCCATTTGTCTGACACACAGCCTGAGAGGAGGCAAGGAGGAAGCGAGGCAGGCGGACATGGTAAAGATGGGGGAATGTTAATGTGGCAGAATATCAACCTTCACACCTTGAAGCACCGTTCATCAACCCAGCTCACAGCAGAAATTCAGTTATCTTACATCTGTACAGATCATTCTAGCAAGTTTCTTTTTTCTCCACAAGCTCACATTAGTGGGACCCTGCATTTTAATGAGAATAAACTGACAAAACCCTCACATTTCTATTACAGTTACAGCTATTTGTAAAGTGATGCGAACTTTAATACATTTTAAGAACATTTTAAGTTAAGAAATGTCCTTTAAGATGATGCGAGTCTTCTGTGTAATTTGGTTTGACAGCTTAGTATCTTTGAAGGAGCAGACATCCTAGACAGGTGAGTCACAGTGTAATAATACCTGTTACTGACTCATTGCCACACACTTGCTGCGGAGATGCAGTACAACACATTACATTAAGCTTAAATCACATCTTTATGGATGCCACAGAAGTGAGAAAGTAAATCATGTAGACTGCACATGAAGCATTCTCACCAGAAGCAAACTTTAATATTCTTTTAAGACCTGCTATTGTGAGCACTCTGTTGAAAAGACTGACAGCTCTTCCTCTGTGATTCACCAACAGGCCAATTCCACAGCTGGTCTCACTCCGGCACGGTGATACCAAATACAGGAAAAGCTTTACTGTCTGGACTTATACTAACCAGAACACATAATAGCTCTAATTATCTCCATAAGCCAAAATAAAATCATCCTTTCCTGTCTGGGGAATTTCTGATTCTCTCCACCTTGCATCCCCTGCGCCTGCCATTTTTCAGTGCAGTAAGTTTATTGCGCAATGGGTTCTGCTGTGTGTCTGCAGCATTGCCCTTTTAGTCACAGCTGAAACCTCATTTTCTAGTGATGAGGAATGTAAGCCAACACTAGGAATTAAAGGATGTGAAGTTCTGTTAAATTTCTTGCAAAGGTCTTTGCTTGAATTAGTTTTTTTTTTAAGTACCATGCTGGATACAGCAATAGCGTAATGTTGTATTACAGTACCGCAGTAATAATGATAACAACTGTAAGTGTATACGTGCAGAATAAGAGTTTGAGCTGATTTACAGTACATACATTTTGGCTAATGTCTGATCTGCTGTGAGTATTATTGATTACATGATAACACACTTAAATCTTGACTAAGCGGCATATTTGATTCTCCAGTAACCCTCATTCCCCCTCACACAAGACTGATTCTGAACGAGTGTAATTCCTCTCAAAGTAAACACTTTGCTCTGCTTAATCAGGAACATCAACAACCGTGAGGAATCAAAGGTGTGTCAGGAGGGCTAAGGGGTTGTGTGAGAGTATGTCTCTGAGGCAAGGAGGGAGGAAGGCAGCTGTTCAAGACTCATTCATCCTCAACCTATTTTCTCTGCCAGATCTCTGCAGCATCTGTCCCTGTCACCAAGGCAACATCAGCTGCTGCTCGGCTGCCATGGTAACCAGAGTGGCCTTTCTCCCTCCCCTTATCCCCAGCACACTGAAGGCCTTTACTGTGAGAGAGGGGATCTGCACAGTGAAGGGGGCCTGCACTGTTCCACAATGGGCCCAGTACTACTGATAACTGTCACTCATGGTCTAACACGTTGTTGGGTGTCTGTGATAGGTTCTTAAACTGTAGGATGCCGATTTACCAAGTTAAACATTCTACGGCCTAATGTTAAGTTCTAAGATCCCTGAACAAAAAGCACTTTAGCTGAGTTGATATTAATTTTACTCACATTAAAATATCTCTACTTTGTCTCTCATTCTAGACTGCAGCTCTGTATTATTTAGAATATACATAAATGCTCCTGGTATCTGTAGGCAAACTACTCAGTACTGTGCCACTGAACCGCTTTATATCACAAATCTTAATCTCCAGCACTCACTTGAGAGCAGTTAAGAAGAAACGCTCAAAATGCATCACAAACCAAAGATGGAAATCGATTATCGCCGTCATCCTTGCTGCTGTGTTGCATACAACCAACAGTAGGTGTTGGGTAATTCTGGCTTCAATAAGCTTACATAGACTACCGGAGCTAAAATATTAAATGTTTAAATGTGCTTCTCAGTTCAATTTGTACAATAGCCTGCAGGTGGTTAAAACCTAAATGAATGTCCTGTTTCTTTTTTTGATGGACGTTTATAATACCAGATATCCATCTCAGTTCAGAAGGTGGCATTATCATCTGAGCCTTGGGACATGAGAGCATCACAAACTTGAAGCCACACCAAGCTCAGAGCTGCTGCTCGCTGGTTCCACTTAATTTACAAAGAGGACAACTTCAGCCCAGGAGTCCATTCCCAAATTAGCACTATGAGACAAAGTGGTCCTCTCTAGAGGTCAGGTCGGTCTGGAACTTGTCCTAATTTATCTGTTCTAGACTCACTGAGCCTCTACCTTCTTTGCCAGTTGTTTACAGTATCCTTATTCTCCAGGTAAAGTGGCTGCCTGTAAAAGCGTTCTAGACTTCTCTCGTGCGTAGGGGTCATTAGGGGACATAGGCAGCAAATGGAATCTTCTTCTCCAAACAACACGAAACCTCCATCATGCCAATCAGCCAACAGCTGTCTTTTCAAACAAGTAAAAAAATCTAAGTAAAAGTAAAAAATAATTTTTCAATACGGATAAAACATTTCTGTCATTTGCACCTTGAAACTTTAAGCATCACTTCTAAAAGCTAAAATAATTAAATACCATAGGTTTAGTAGTACACAGCCTGAATGAAACTTTCAGCACATATCGTTTTACTTTAGTGGAAAAAAGGATGAAAACACAGATAAAGTAAGATGAGATGATGAGACAATCAGCTATACAAGTGAAATACTATATCCTGTTAATAATCCATAAGAAATCACAAAGGTAAGTGTGTGCTAGTCTCTGCACTACTATTCTCTCCAAATTCCCTGCTCTGTCCTAAAGGAAGCACCAGACGTCTATTTTAATATCCTGGAGATCAGTCCAGACCTTTGGAGCTTTTTGTGAGCTAAAAGCAGCAATGGACCACTGGGAACAGAAATGCTAAATCTGCACTGATCTACAGCACATACAGCCTCCCCCTAATACAGCTCTGTATTGAGTCATTACGCTGCCGCAGTGCTCACAGGCAGCCAGCTGAGACAGTGTCCAAACAGAGTGCTGAAAGGCCTAGCATTTGCCAAGGGGAGTGTCTAAAAACTACGACAATAGCACATCACTGCAGGTGGTTCAGGTTTCTTTTCAAACCCGAAACATTTGTTTTGATCACTTCTCCAGAAAATATATAAAAAAGGTCAATGGGATGTCAGTGGTGTCTAGGGAAAAGCAAGAAATAAAAACTAGATGATAGTGAGATTAGATTTGATAGAGCACCGCAGTAAGGAGTTTCAGTTTGGCAGCCATATTACAAATTGGACATCACAGCTAAGCTAAAGAAGACCAACAGGTTCAACATCTATTCTTGGAAGAATGTTCAACCCAGACAGGTTAAAGCAGGGCTATGTAAGCCCTGAAACTAGCTGCTTTGGTGCAATTTTCATCTTTTTGATTATTAGTTAAACAAATATGGAACTGATTGGAACAAAATTGTAAAATGGAGCAGATTGATTTATGAGTGAAGTGATTCAGTTACTGTCAAACCCGATGAAGAATTCAAAATCTTGCAAAATACTGAAAAAGTCAACCCAGAGGACAACTGCAAGACCGAGACTGCCCAAGATGTCACAAAAAATTATACATATCACATGAAATGTAAGAGGATATGCATCTAGGACTGAAAATAGGATGCCCTTCTGTATATAAAGGCTGACAAGAATATGGTACAAGCTGGTGGTCTGTGCTGGAGAAGCTGATTCCCCGAGGTCATTCAACAGGAGATTCTTGAATCACAGTCTAAAGGCAACCAAATGAGAACAATGGAGCAAACGGAGTACTCCTACTTCCTTGAATTTTTATTTTTCCTGCACTCTACCAATTCCTTCCTTTACTGTACGTACGGAGTTATTTCTATGCCCCACTGTTATCAGACTTTGGACAGCACTATTGAGAGTGTGCTAACCACAAAAAATAAACATACTGTACCATATAAATGATAAATGACAAGACTACAAGAACTATTGGCATAAGTGATGAACTTGAACAGCTTTCTCATGTCAAAAAGTGAGGATTAAAAAGATTCAGAAAACCTTAGGACCTGAGAACCAGATTTGGATACCTTTTGGAATTGTTTATCCTGAACATCAGACAGTTTCAGATTAATCTCTGTCAGTCTGAGGCCCTGCCTTGCAGCCTAATGCGTTCTTGTTTGTCTCATCCTGACGTATTTTTCAAGTTAAATTAGCAAATAATCCATAATGCAATCAGCTTCCCAGGACTGAGCCAGCCTGGGTGCAGAGGGCAGCTGTCAAAGAGAATCTCATTGTTGTGGTTTGAGATCTTTGTTCTTTGGTGTCAGACAGGGACCCAGGCACTGTGACTGTGTCTGCACACATCTCAATATCTGTCTGACACACAACTTCATTCACTGATCATAGAGCACCTCAAGATTTTCCACTGATGTTTTCACTGAGCTTGGAGGAGGCTGTCACCTTTAGCACCAGTACCCCGCACAAGTCACACCCTCCAACTGGACAGGAGGCTAAGATCACTCCCGGCAATGCTGGCTCCCTTTAACTGTTTCTCTCAAGGTCCAACATTGACTTGTACACATAGTTCACCAGCTGTGAGACCAGAGACTTACCCCTTACACTATGCCACCCTACCAGACACACAAGTGACACCATAAACACTGATGAAAGGTGGATTACTGCAATCTACAAGCAGCATAATTAGGATCAATGTTGTACGTGCAGGGTGGACTGAATGGCTTCCTCGCATGTAACCATTCCAGTGTCCCTACGTCAAGAGTTGCAATGCCAGAACTGTACAATGTCACCCAAACCATACACATCACACTGAACATGAAGCCAGATCCTTGGGACATCTGAAAATCAAGGCCGTGCCATTTTAGAACTCAAATACAGGAGTAAAGCTACTAAACAAACTGTTGTTGTGGAATCAGGTATATCACACATCTTTCCAGGAAATGGCTAAATGAGGCACTGGGATCACTGAGCTACTACTGTATGAAAATTTTGATTAAACTGTGCCTCTGATCTGATTTTTCTTATTCTTGTGTCTTTTAATTGAAAGGAGCTCAAACAGGATGATTTTCTGCACTCTGCAACGGAATGTATATGTGGCTAACTATGAATCCGACATGGCCATCCCCTTGGTATAAGCCCACCACACCAATGAAAACTGGCTGCTCACGCACATTTCCACAGGTGGTGAACTGTGTACAGACAAAACAGAGAAAGTCAACCACTGCGGTCAGAGTCAAACAAAAACACTCATGATACAGCACTGACTATCCTCAGCATTAATAACCCACCACGGCTGGTTTCTGACAAACAGACTGTTCAACGGAAAGGTTCAACTGACACATCCTCCTCAAGGATTTGAGGGGATTACTGTTTGCCTTCATATTACAACTGTTATGTAATATTAATAACATCCTTCCAAACAAAACCCAACACATAGCTACACTGAGTTTGTAAATACACTGTAGCCCAGTGCAAAAAACAGCATCCCACACTTCACACTGAGCTACTGAGCATACTGCAGCTCACCAAACTACTGAAAATAATGCAACCATGTACAAGATACCGTATCCAGAACTCTATACTGAACTACTGAACACACTGCAGCTCAGCACTCTACTGAACTACTGAACACAATGTAAATATCACTTTACTGGGAAAAACTTCATGACATGAACATAAGAGGTTACAAAAATGCTTCTTTCAGAAATCCATACACCTACAGTACATACATAAGCAGCTTTTGCAAATGTAAATGGGCTTTTCTCCTAGGTCCTTCTTTTTTCGCTGAACTTGAAATGGTCATGCAGGTTGATTTTCAAAAACATTTACATAAAAACTTAAACAAGCCAGCGTGTAATTTCTTCCAAGTATGCAAGCTTTTAAGAGATTCAGCTCCTTTCATCAGTGCATGACAATGTTGAGATAAGAAATTAATCTTGATATGAAATCTGAAATCCTTCTTTAACTACAATACTTTTTAAAACATAATGAAAAGCACAATACACAATATGGGCTTAAAGCAATGGCCTACATGACGGGCTAAAAAGAACTGAATCATTTAAGTCTTGAACAGAGATGACAATTAGGGGGCCCAGTGGATTCTTCAAAATCAACAGGCACAATGCACAAGCAAACTGAGAAGATGTACATTAAAAGACTTCAAAATTACTGTATACACTAAGGGCTGTGGGAGACTGGAACAGACTACCCAGTCATGTTGCTGAAGCTGATACCCTGGTTTCTTGAGAAAATCCTGTATGAGTTCCTTTGATCTGAATGGTCTTTTCCATTTGTAACACTTTTATGTCCTTATGCCTTATTGTCTTTTCTTGACTAACTGTCTTACCTGTATTTCAGCACTGACAGGTCAATACATACTCAGTTTAAGCCACTTATTAAACAATCATTCATCATTGATGTACCTTAATGATCTCAACTAGTCATTTAATCACTTCAATTTACATTCATAGTTTAACAATGTATATGGCTATATTATATGGTATATTGACACTTTACATATCTGTTTTATTCAATAGTACTACAGTATATTATAAAATGGTAATAAACAATAATGATGATCAGGAAAATACAATTTCTCCATTATTGTTTAGATTTATTTGAGAGATGAAAACGATCAAAATGGCTGATTCACATGACAATCATATATTTAGATGTTCTGGTTTTCTCTACATATGCAAACATACAGTATTATTTTTTCATAATCCTCCACAAATTTTTGTCAAATGTCTGCTTTATCTGAAAGCATCCAAATCAAAACACAACACAACAACATCAAGAGTCTTTTGACAATCAAAAACAGGATCGAGGGTTTTCACTGCCACAAGGTTCAGGACTAACAAAATAATAGAACAAAATTTGTCTTTCCTAAACTTGACTGACCCCTAGAATATTGCTGCCATACAGATCTTTAAGGGTAGCTCTAATTTACTGTACATTTCCAGCACTCAAAATATAACAGAAACAAGACCAATTAGTCTTGCCATCAAAGGAGATCGGTTTTCTCAGCTTTTTTAAGAGAGCCAGTACATCGATGTAATTGGTACCAGCAAACCCCTAACTTACTGTCTCGGCCTTCATCTCCAACAAAGTTGTTCTCTTAATTATGAAGTGAAACACTTTGTTAAGTTATACAGTTATAGTTATTCCCAGCTTATCTGAGTTCAACCAAGCACTAATTATAATACCAATAATTGCTTACACTTATATGGCGATTTTCTGGATACTCCACTCCACGCTTTGCAGGTAATGGGGACTCCCCTCCACCACCACCAATGTGCAGCATCCACCTGGATGATGCGACGGCAGCCATAGTGCGCAAGAACGCTCACCACACATCAGCTATCAGTGGGGAAGGAGAGCAGAGTAATGTAGCCAATTCATAGAGGGGGATTATTAGGAGGCCATGATTGGTAAGGGCCAATGGGAAATTTGGCCAGGATGCCGGGGTTACACCCCTACTCTTTCCGAGAAACGCCCTGGGATTTTTAATGACCACAGAGAGTCAGGACCTCGGTTTTACGTCTCATCTGAAGGACGGCGCCTGTTTACGGTATAGTGTCCCCGTCACTATACTGGGGCATTAGGACCCACATGGACTGCAGGGTGAGCGCCCCTTGCTGGCCCCACTAACACCTCTTCTAGTTTTTCCCAGGAGGTCTCCCATCCAGGTACTGACTAGGCTCACACCTGCTTAGCTTTAGTGGGTTGCCAGTTGTGTGTTGCAGGGTGATATGGCTGCTGGCTATAAGCACTGTAACTGACAACAGCCTCTGAGCATAGAGGTTTGCATTATTATTTTGTACTGCTACCAAAGCACTATGAACACACTATGAAGCACAGTGAGATCGCTTGTTTGAACCAGAATAGAAAAATGCCATGAAGTCCAGGGATAAAAAAGTTAGCTAAAACATAGCCCAAGTGCAAAATCACCCTGCAAAGGTAAACTTCTAGGGACTAGAGGGACGTGTGTGAGGTATACATCCTAAATACCACCGCCGTTCCCCCGGCGACAGACCCAGTTGTGCGCGCTGACACAGATTAATGAGCGAGAGGCTCAGTGGTGCCTCTGTAATTAAGCACAGCGCTGCAGCTGATTTGAGAAAGAGCTGCTGCTATATAATTACACTCCAGATCCAGAAACATGGCGTCACCCCACCCCCTGCCCCAGCCGCTCAGGATATAAAAAGAAAAGATCTGCTCCCGTTGCATAACCAGTGATGCCATCACCTATCAATACTGCGGGTGTGGCGGGAAGCACAAGGGAAAAAAAGGGGAGAGAGAGGGGAAGGCAGGAGGCACAGTAGGGGAGTTGAATTGCTAAAGGCTTCTTTTATAACAGTCAGATTTGACCATCTGTATGTACTGTACCAGCCTTGGAAAGAGAGGAGTTGGAGAGGCATTTCAAAACAGTCCCCACACTGCTCTACATTCACCCACACACAAATGAAGAGTTTGTCCTTGTGGGGCAGTACATTCTTTTCAATAAGAAATCATTTCATGATGGGTAACATTTTGACAGAAAAACAGTTCCAGAAAGAGATGCAAGACACCCAAGGTCACCTGAGCACATCTGTGTGAAGGCCCAGAAAACAAAGCATAACAGTGGAAAAATAAATGAAAATTTCTGTGTATTAGAAGTCATCAGAACCAGACCTTGTTAAAGTTCAAGCCTTGTGAGGACTGTGCTACTATTAGCAATCTAAAAATTAATTCCTGAATGCCTGGTATTTCAGTTCTGTAGAAAGCTAATTTTCTGACCAAGCACACAGTGAAAAATGTGTGCAATGCCCAAATGCCGAGGATGGCATCTCACACAATCCAATCTCAACATTCTAGACACTGAGCTCCTGAACACACTGCAACCCAGAACTCTAGACGCTGATCTACTGAATACATTGCAGCCCCAGCTGTCGAGAAGGTAATTTGTGGGTTCAAATATCAGGTGGGGCACCACTGGTATCCTTGCGCAAGGTAATTCATTCACATTGTTCTCCTGTAAAAACACTTACTCTCCAGGTCACCATCATAAACAAATTCTAGATAAATAATTATTCAGCTGTTGAACACAAAGCTACTGAACATACACCACAATTCCAACATCAGAAAACAACCGCAATGACATGACAGACAAGGAATAGAGAGGGAGCATGAGTAATCTGAACCCTTTCCTTCACTGTCGGATTTCTGTATACGTCCTCACCATCTTCAAAAACACTCACCTAACAAACTCCACTGTTGCAACAAAGAACTCCAAACTGAATTGATAGTCCCCCTTCCCTACCAGCCCCCTCACTGTGTTAATGAGCACCCACAGTGACAGCACACAGAACAATGCCGAAAATTACACGGCACTGCCACAGCTGTGACACAGAGAAATGCAAACAGAGGCCACATAACTATATGGTTATTACATCATGTGTGGCTGAACAATGAGGATGTAATTGCGACAATACTTGTAATACAGTTAGGCAAATGTAGCTCCTTGGAAAAAAAAAATATGTCAAATGATTTAAGAGAAGAGTGTGGGGTGGGTTAAGAGAAAGACTGAAGGTGTGAAGGTGAAAACAAAGAGTCAAGGGACTTAGATCTAGTGCAAGAGATGTACAGGAGGGAGAAAAGAAGGGAATGAGGAAGACAGAGATGAGGCGAAGGCGAGAATGAGGCCAGGAGACTGGCTCTGACTGCGTCATTGTACAGATCAGCTCCAGGTGCTGGGCATCCTTCCTTGATGAACCACATCCTAGGGCCCTGCTTCACAAATCTGTCATGACAGTTCACCACTGTGCCAACACCCTCAGGAATGAGACAGCAATGACCACACACTCTTTGGCAGCAACTTTCAAAAATACAGTCTCAGGGAACTGATGATGAAATGCTTGATGGTACTTCTCATTTCATAATTTATGTTTTAAATGCACTGTGTTAACTGTGTTCATGTGTTAATTATGATTGTGATTTTATGTTTTAACCGTGATCGAGTTTAACACAGTAAAACCAAAATGTCATATCTTTTTCTGACACTAGTAGTTTTCAAACTGCATTGAGGTCATTTTGCAGGCTTTGAAGCTAAGAAGGTGTGAGCCTGGTCAGTACTTGGATGGGAGACCTCCTGGGAAAAACTAAGGTTGCTGCTGGACGAGGCGTTAGTGGGGCCAGCAGGGGGCGCTCACCCTGCGGCTCATGTGGCGCCGTCCTTCGGATGAGACGTAAAACTGAGGTCCTGACTCTCTGTGGTCATTAAAAATCCCAGGGTGTTTCTCGAAAAGAGTAGGGGTTTAACCCCAGCATCCTGGCCAAATTTCCCTATTGGCCTTTATCAATCATGGCCTCCTAACAATCCCCCTCTGTGAATTGGCTTCATCACTCTGCTCTCCTCCCCACTGACAGCTGGTGTGTGGTGAGCGTTCTGGCGCACTATGGCTGCCGTCGCATCATCCAGGTGGATGCTGCACATTGGTGGTGGTGGAGGGGAGTCCCTATTACCTGTAAAGCACTTTGAGTGGAGTGTCCAGAAAAAGCGCTATATAAGTGTACGCAATTATTATTATTATTATTATTTTCTTCTTTAATATGGTTAAAAAATGTATCGAAGATAGTTCTACTCTGTATGATGGGAATATTTAAGCAGTAAAAATTCAACACTCATTATATAGTGTTTATATCTATTTTACCGTTGTCTTCTTCCTGAAATCTGAACAAATGGTTTAGTGTATTAGTTTTGGTTTTATCAGCTACTGTAGATATGTTTTGATAACATTCTCCTACGTTCGCAATGAACAATACATTTACCTTTAAATTACTTCTGCATTTATCAGGATTTTCAGTTGCAGATATTAAAAAGTGTTGCTGCATACTTTTGAAGAAATGCCACAATGTTATGAGGAACCAGTAAAAAATCCCCAGATAATCCAACAGTCACATGTAGAAAAGCAGTCTGGTCTGTACGCCAGTAATGACAGGAGCAGGGTGTGACTCACTGGAGTTGCTGGCTATCAGTCTTCTGCAGTGAGACAGACTATGCAATAGAGTGACCGTTCACTAAATACATAGAATATAATCTGCATACAAAATATACAGTACAATATATAAAAGAGTACCTTACAGTAGGTTATTTAACCCATCTGGAACTATTACTTTTACCATAACGTCTCACTGCTTTTGTTTAAGAATAACTTATTGGAGGCCTTTAGCAGTCCCAGACCCAGTCCTAAACATAACAAGCATTTTATAACTTGTTTCAGACTTTTACTATACTACAACACATTTTATAAATTGTTCAAAATGTTCAATGTTTTTTTCTTAAGATCCTCCTTGATAGAGCACACACACCAAACATTCTGAATAAGCACATACAGTATATATACTGTATATATACAGTAGATCTGATATCTGATTGTATCAGATTCTGTACAGATACAATTCTGATTTATCCCAATTCACAGACTCATATAACTTAAGCTATTTTGTCTGTAATTTATTGAGTAAAGATGTGTCTCCATCCCATTCAAGGCAGCCTCCTATTTTCAGAAGACAAGGCCCTTTAAGGACATATACGTGGTGTAAAGGCTCAATACTTTTAAGTACTAACATCAAGGTCCTCCAGTAAGTCTATTCACTGTTCTAAAAGGGAAGATCGTACAGTAAGTCTGGCTTACCTACTGTCAGTGCCCATCGCCGCCATGCAGGACCACGCAGATTCAGATGGATATGAAGAAGAAAAAAAAAGACTAATTATGAAGATGAATTAAGATTAATGTGTTCTGCTAGCCATATGTGTTTCTAAATAAACGTTCTACATACAATTGCACAGATTAATTGGGAATTAGTCACGCCATCTCTATTTTCTCAAGCAAAAAACCTAGAGGATTAGAAAAGGAAAAAATATATATTAAATATATATTAATTGTATATTATACTGTATAGTTCAGGTGGGTAGCTGCATCAGCATGCGTAGGCTGCAAAGGAACAATAGGTTGATTCCATGCTGAAAAGAGAAGAAAAAACACACGTTTCGGCCGTGGAGCCTTCTTCAGGTGAAGAAGGCCCCACGACCGAAACGTTGTGTGTTCTTTCTTTTTTTCCAGCATGGAATAAACGTATTGCTTGTTCTATTATACTGCATATATTTATGTCATTAAAACAAGGCATTAGACAGATGCAGGGGCAAACGTACAGAGACATACAGTACAGAAAGATACATAGAAACATACAATGACTGTAAAAAACAGCATCAGACAGCATCAAGCTGGGCCGCCTTCAAAATTAATGAACTCAACACCACTCCCACAAGCAGCACACTTGAGTGCCACCTGACAAGGCCACAGGTTAATCACGCTGATAATTAACTCCAATTTAATATCTGCCATTGCCATCTTTAATTGGAATGCCAACATGTTTTCATTAAAATGACCATTCTGAGAAAAGCCCCATGTGGCCAACAGCACCTTCAGATCAATTACATGGTAGGGGACATTTCCTGACACGCACCCATGTCCTGCCCTGGCTGATAGCGCCACACTGTGAAAGGCCAAGCCAAGCCAAACTGGGTTGTCCCGTGATCACTGCACTCACGCACACACAAGCCTCATGCTGTGTGAGATTGGTCATTCTTTCCACAGCCAGAGAGCCAGTGAGTCAGTCAGCTAGCCAGCCAGCCAGCCAGCCAGTCACCCCACAGACCAGGCCAGTCTCCCAGCTCCCCCGTGCAGCATCATGCGCCAAAGCGCTCTTTCACTCTCCACAAACCTTCCGCCATCAGGGATTTCAGCTCCCTCTCTGTCTTATTATCTCTGTGTCCCGATTCTGTCTGCTCCAGGTTGGAAGGGGAGGGGAGGGAGAGCTGCTCAGAGGGACCTGCTGCGGACAATTCTTTACCATCCGTGGGCTGAGCAGACTGGGAGGCATCCAGGCCTTTAAGAAGAGCGGGACCAGGGGCCGCAACCTCTTGCAATCCAGAGCCTTGGAATAGAGCGGTGTCTGTCCCTCCACAGGTATCCGTGGGAATATCTCCAGTAGCAAGTATGAAGCTGCTAAGGGGTGTATTTGTATCTTCTGCACATCCTTTGATATCGCCCATGGGACTCGCCAGCTCTTTCCCTGTCTGCTGACTGTCCTGAGTCAGGCAGGGATCCTGAGAGCCTCTGGAGCTGGAAGCCATTTGCCCTGCAGTGCCAGGGGTTAAGAGCTCTCTGGAAAGAGGAGCCCCAGCAGACGCAGAGACAAAGTCAGGACAGGAACTGGGGCTCACCAGTTCAGTCTGTGCAGGGGCCCAGGAGGCCGTCATACCAAGGGAGTTTTGCTGTTTTGCACTAGAAGAGGATGCTCTCTTCACAGAGGAAGTGGGGTGTTTCGCAGTGCTGGTGGGGCCTGCGAGCAGCTTTTTAGGAGATGAAGCAGGGGCATCTTTAGGGAAAGGAGCAGTGGAATCTTTAGGAAGCATCTCTATGGAGGATGAGGGTTCAGGACCAGCTGTTGCAGCTGGAGAGGTGGGTGTGCTAGAGGTGGGAGTGATAACAGGATGCTGTTCAATAGAGGGAGCAAAGACATCTTTAGCTGAGGGGAGAAGGGCATCTTTAGGAGAGAGAAGAGGGGCATCTTTAGCTGAGGGGACAGGGGCAGATTTAGGAGAGGGGAGAGGGGTACCCTTAGGAGAGAGGAGAAGGGCTTCTTTAGCTGAGGAGATAGGGGCATCCTTAGGAGAGAGGAGAGGGGCATCTTTAGCTGAGGGGACAGGGGCATCATTAGGAGAGGGGAGAGGGGCATCTTTAGGAGAGGGGACAGGGGCATCATTAGGAGAGGGGACAGGGGCATCATTAGGAGAGAGCAGATGGGCATCTTTAGGAGCGAAGAATGTGTTGGGATCTTTGACATAGGGAACAGCAATATTCTGAGCATCTTTACCAGGAGGGGCTTCTTTAGTGAAGTCGACATGGACATTTTGAGGAGAGAGGGCTGGGGCATCGCAAGTGGGGGGAATGAAGACATCTTGAGGAGAGAGGGTAGGGGAGTCTATTGTCAAGCTGAGCAGAGGTGCTGCAGTTTCACTGAAGGGAGGGGGTTGCTGATCAATGGAGCTGGTGGGAGGGACATCCTTTTGAGGAAGCGTAGTGGCTGTGTCCCCTAGACCAAGGGAGGAGGTGGGAGGAGAACGGATAGGTTCTATAAGAGTGGCTGTGGCAGAGGAAGGTACAAGGGCACTAAGAACAGGGTCCTTTTCTGGGCTTGGAAAGCCTGCGAGAGGGACACCTGGAGATAGCTGTTTGCTAAGAGTGTTAACTGGCTCTTTAGCTACTTGCCCCAGGGACCCTATCCCAGGGATCTCCTTTTCCACTTTACTGCTCCCTTCCGGGGTGGATGGTGGGAAGACCTTCGGCATGTGAGCTTGGGCGGGCACGTGGGATTCCTGGGGAACCCCCCACTCCCTTTCAGCCCCATCCTCCTGCGGTCTCTTCCTGCCTTTGCCTTTTTTGCCCCGGCCTGCACGGCCTCCTCCCTCTTCTCGTTCCCAGCCCTCCTCCCTGCGAGGTGGAACTCTTGGGATACCAGGGGCAATGGGGCTACTCTCGGTGTAGGACCCCTGTAGCACTGTGGTGGTATGGAAGGTCTCTGGTACTTCATCTCTTGGTCTCCTCTTCTTCTTCTTCTTCTGCTGCTTCCTTTCTGCTACTTCGCTCTCTCTGTCCTCTCCTAGTGCGGCTGCATAGCCCCCGCCTGTGGCACTCTGTCTCTGGGAACCCTCTGCTGCCTGGCTGGCGTGTCGGCTGATCACCGTGGACACACTGGGGGTGAAAAGGGGCAGGTCGGGACGCAGACCCCCCTCACCCATCCAGCCAGGAGATGTGCAAGGGTCACCTCGGGCTTCTCACACAGAAGGGAAGGAGAAAAGGATTATACTCTTGATGTGAACCTGGCTTACAGTTACATGCAGCTGATGGACACCTGAGAGACCTGTCTCACCCTGTGCTACACAGCATTTTACCAAGATCTTCCATGCCAAAACATTTAAACTCATTTAAGCAGTTAATTTGCAAGAGACTAGAAGAGATTTGCATATTTATTGCATACAAAAAAACATGCTATAAATGAGTTTAGTAACATAAGCAAAGTATATATATATAAAAAAAAACTTTACCACCTTTAACTTAACAACCCCAAATATGTTTGGTTTTTTTTTCTTTAATACACTGCATTTCACTGATCCACAGGCAGCTGGTGAAGAGCCATAAAGACAGTATCAGAATTGTAGTACAGTAAATCTTTCAGAGAAACACACCAAAAAGGTTCCCTTTATTCCCTATGAGTGAGGTCCTGCCTAACCCTGTGCCCCTGTACCTGGGTAATATTTTAGAATTCCAACCCCACACTTAATTCTAAACCTAAAGCTAGATGTATCGTTATATTTAAATGCATCCCGGAACACAGCAACAATTTTTGTTTCAGCAATACTCCATTAGACCTGCAGAATGTTAAAACTCCAGCTTATTTTAGAAAAGTGTGCTCAAGATAAAAGTGCTCATTGCAAGTGTATTTCTCATCCTTTATGCTTCCACCTTTAAATATTACAATGTACTTCTAGGAAATGGAAAGCACCGACTAGGATGACAGACACTGCTCTGACAGATCAATCGAGACTTCACTTCATAGAGCAGCTACTTGCTGTGTGCACAGTCTCAGCATGGTTAAAGCTATTAAAAACAGAATGTAGAGAAGTCATTCCACTGCATTTTAATACCATGAATCTGTGCAACTGATTTAAAGCCAGTGGTAAGATTCTGTAAAGCAGAACAGAAACAATTCTGGATTTGGGTCAACATCTTGAGGCTTGTAGCAGTAATTTTGGTCCTTTATTTCAAGTTTAATTTCTCCTGCTTAAATTAGGCTTTGCCATAGTATAAATATGATATGGATTGCTACATGAATCTATTAAAATTCCAAGGTATAATATAGAAAATGATAAGATCCATGTAATACTTCTGTATAGATCATTTAACAGTTAATCAAGACAATATTGCAGTCTGGTATCACCAGGACTACAGCAGTATCATGATTCACCATATTAAATGTTCATAAAAACAGTATCACACACCTCTTATTAACATTTAAGATGCTAAACAATGGCCTTTTCACAGTCTAGTGAAGCGCATTGCAAGAAACATAAAAATTACAGGAAAGAAAGCAGGATAAATTAATATCAAACAATGAGGAAAACCAAAACAGGAAAACTGCCATTTATGTGCAGTTATGCAGGTGTCAAGCTCCATGTCGCATGTGAAAATGAATGAATAAGAAATAAAGATCAAAGAAAACAATATCAGGACACACTGTGTCACACTGAGACAAAGGGCAGATAGATAAAGGGGGTCATGTGAGCTGTGTGCCCAGCGCTGCCACTCGCTGGCCACTGGCAGCACAACAGGGAGCCCAGATGAGACATGTGGCTCGCATATCCTGCAGCCAACCTCTGGGCAGCTGGGTTTTCCATTCCCTCACTGCTCTGCTTCGTTAAGCAGTTTGTCCACCTGCTTTAAAATTCTTTCTTCAAAATAAACAAAGCCGCCCCAGAATTTTAAGACACCCTTACTAAATGAAAGCATGGCATGCTAAACAGAAAATAATATTTTGGCAGGTGTGAAAAAAGGACATGTCTGAAGGTCTGATCAAGGATGAACTATTTCCGTGCTTCATTTGATGTAGTACAGAATGAAGGCTTTTGAATCTGCAGGACAATTTCAACTAATGAGAATGGACTGATATTAACTGAAAAAAAAAACAGGCAGGACAAAGAATCTAAAGCAAACAAGATTCCTCTTCAACACTGGTCTCACTGATTAGGCAGGGGAAAAGAGATAGGGCAGTAGCTGGAGCTCTGAAGTTGCACTTCAGAAAAAAAACCCTGAGAAGTTCAAAATAAAAATAAATATGACAATAACACTATGGAAACAGACTTTCGTGTGCAGGTAAACTCTTGCTTTCTAGTGTAATGTCCTGTCCCCAGCTCAGTGCACATTCACTGCAGATCATCAGGCTTAATTTAAATGTGGGTTGTGTCTGTATATGATCTACAGTATATGACTGGTACTGATGGACATAAAAAGAATGGCTATAATCATTATTACAATTATCATAAAATTACCATCATCACTAACTGGTGTGTAAACATTAACTTTGTGTAAATACTGAGAAAGTTTGGCATCAGAATTGATTATCATGTTTATGCATTAGTATTTTATGTTTTGATGTTTGTTTGTTGTTTATTTACTGTATCACTCTTGCTTCACTCACATGGCAAGTTTCATCGGAGCAATATTTCACTGCACATTCACTATAACACCCTACAGTAGCATGCATATTTCATTCCAGGTTCACTATACCTCCCTACAGTAATCTGCATATTTCATTGGAGTTTAATTTCACATATAACTACTGTTCCGTTGAGATGGTGCTCACCAACTCTTTCCACTAACAAGCTACCTGTCCACATTTAATACAGTAGGTATGCAAACCAAACCCAATCACAGGTATAGCTGGATGTGGGTTTGATCAATACACAGTAACTATTCTGTAGTCCTGCCTGCTGATTTTTCCATTCCTGTATTCTCTAATTATTGCAAATCTTACAGACACATCAGAATTTTGATCATCCTTAATAATTCACTTCCTAAACGTCTTGTCTCCAGCTCAGTGATAAAGGTTTCATCTTCCATTCAACTGTAAGAGACAACTATATACAGTAAAGTGAGAAAGAGTATTAATTATGAAACATTTTTTGTGGTGTCTGCATGAATAGTTCTGATCCATGAAAATATAGCAACAGATTTAAACTTGTGGAAAAGGTGAGCTGTACCCAGATGGAGAGTAAAGAGGGGATACAGTCTCAGAAGCCATTACTCTGTATCACATGGATGCTGACACTCCCAAAATCTGAGGTATAATACTCTGAACAGTCCCAAATCACCTCCATCTGAGGTGCCTGTTGGAGTGAGGTTTAAAAAAAGAATGTTATCCCCACCCCCAACTGGTCTTAAACAGGCTCACTACCACCAACCCATCACATAGTAGATTTTCCATGGTATAGTTTTAGGTGTTTGTGTGCTTTTACAATGGCTTGCCTATATATTTCATTCCACTTCACAGAAAATGGATTTATCATTGACCGGGATAGTAAAATACTGAGAAAGCATGGCAAAACACTGGGACAGCACTGTATCAGGAAGATAAGACATGTTTGAAATGTAGAGGTAAGTCAAGGCACCTTTACCTCAGAGAACTCGGCAGTGCTTAGCACTGACTACATATAAACAAGAAACCCAACACCCGTTGCAGTGCCCAGCCCCCCACAAGCACACTTTTCATTTCACATGGAAAGTGAAATCAGCTCAGAACAGTAGAACTGCTGTAATCTCCTTAATCCTCTGGAAAAGCTGAACCCCCTCTGCTGGAGGCAATGAGGGCAGGGTGTCCTGCTGCTCTGTTCTACAGATGTGTTACAGTGGCAGGGGAACTGCTCCTGGGCACCTGCCCTGCGCCCACATCCTGAGACACCTATCTCACTTGCCATCAAGTTTTTTTCTGTATTGTGAGGAAAGCTGCTGGTAATTCACCTTTCGAACACAAACTACTTATAACTGGAAAGGGTAAACTCCAGGATTAGTCAAAGAGGTAAGTGCCCCCTACCTGCATGAGTGGTCTGGGGCTCCTGTGAGGCAGCTGGAGAGGGTAACTTGGGTGACTCTGGTGCATGGGCCTGTGGCTGGGAGATGGGTGAGGGGGGCGAGGATGGGGGTTTCTGGGGTTCAGTGGTGCCTTGTTTCTGTTCCATCTGTGAAGGAGACTCTACGGCAGCAACTGTCACTGCAGCCCCTAAAATCATACACACACATTGTCATATCACCACAGGACTATGCTGCACACTGTTTAGGAATCCACTGACACGTCCCAAGGTTTGAGTGCAGACTGAAAAATCCATAGGCAGAAATAAGATAACATGAAAGCAATAGAAGATCACAGGAAAGCCTTGTAACCACAAACTGAAATGTAATTGGAAAATCATATGGAAGAACCACATAATTAGTCTTTAAAGGTCTGCTGATAGACAGACCTGAACAGCGAAGCCAAAGACTCCCCCCCCCACCCCCTTACAGACACACTTTTGTATTTTATATGCCAACTGCAATCAGCTCAGAACAGTCATACTAGTATAATCTTCATAATCCCTGTGAAAAACCGATCTCTTGAGCTGGAGAGAAGGGGGCAGGGCACTGTGCTGCTCTTTTCCATAGGTATTTGACAGTGTCTGTAACGCAGGGGAGAGCTGAGGAAAACACATAGGGGCACATTCACCTGTACTCTGTGCAATCGTGTGGTTTGTCTGTAGCTTGTCAAAAGCAGCTTCTATCACAACATCTTAATTTGACCTGGTTCTGATGGTGGCATGTGACTGCCAAAAGATTGACAAGTGCTAGTAAATCTCATTAAACTACAGACTGTGTGTCTTATTGATTCTACCTTTTCCAAAATGTTTGCTGGAAACACCTGCAGAGCCCTTTGACACCAAAGCTCCCATACACCCAATCTCGAACAAACAATAATAAAGCACGCCTACCTGCAATGGTGTTCAGCGCACCTTGGGGCTCCTGCAGGGCACCTGGTGTGTCAGATGCAGGGGTTTGTGGCTGAGACACGGGTGATGGGGGTGCCTGTAGTTTAGGGGGTTCTGCAACAGGTGAGGACAGGGGTTTCTGGAATGCATCTAAATTCCATGTCTGCTCCATCTTCAGAGGAGTAGTTTCAATATTGGATGGCACCTCTGCTGGGAATCCAGCCCCTAAAATCACACACACACTGGTAAACTTTCATAGCATTGTACTCAAAGACAAACTCACGCCACCAAAAATTCCAAAGTCTGATCACTGATCTACTGAACAAACCAGCAGGAAATAGCACAATATTGAAAAGAAAAACACTTACTGTACAGTAGACCCACCCCCACCACCTCGTAAACAATGCAGAAAATGACTTTTCTTATTAATTTACACTCAGGTTTATCTCATTTGTTGAAGTGAAAAAATATTCTAATTAAGTGTTGAATTTTAGATGGGAGTGAAAAAGTGATAAAAAGCAGATATTCCTGAATTGAGTTGAAGTAAAACTCAAAATATCAGTTTTCTGACTTACACATTTAAAACTATAAGCTGTGGCTCATTTAAAGCGGTATGGTGTAAATACTGTATGTTGCCAAGTGTAGTTTAAAACTGTAAAAACTGTCTCAGGGTAAACATGGAGTGACAGAGCAGTGAGAGAGGACAGTAGGATAAAGGTGGGGATGGGGAGAACAGTCATTTTAAAAGAATGTGTTGTA
This sequence comes from Lepisosteus oculatus, assembly GCF_040954835.1. Classification (NCBI taxonomy): domain Eukaryota; kingdom Metazoa; phylum Chordata; class Actinopteri; order Semionotiformes; family Lepisosteidae; genus Lepisosteus; species Lepisosteus oculatus. The sequence goes on along the minus strand of NC_090701.1, from coordinate 28,021,788 downwards.
TTTGCAATTTAAGTATTGTTAATAAAAATCTCATGCCTACTGTTTTTTTTAAACTAACAGATAAACAGTTTAGAGACAGACCTGTAAGAGGAAGACTGGAGGAGAAGGTGGTCTCAGAAGCTTTCAGGACTTCCTGGGACACTGGGGGCACTGGGCTGCAGTCCGCAGGCTGGAGAGGGACAGGATGACGCCCTAACCGCTCTGGGAGGCCTGATATTTCTAAAGCACCTGCAGATACAGAAACAGAGAAGGGCTGATACAGACGCACTGACTGGCACACAGACTACACTTACTACAGTGCAGTAACTGGACTGTCAATATCCTGTAATAACCCTCTTCTGCTGTCATTATTGCTGCATTTGCTATAGCTCAGAGTATGAGTGCTGGGCCTGAAGGACAGTAAGGACAGGTCTTGGGATTTTATAAAGGTACAATTTAATAGGCAGGTTGACCTCATGTATAGGATAAGGATAAAACAAGGGACAGTGGTTGGACAGTTGAGAACAGAGAGATGCAGAGGCAGAGAAAGAGAGGCCAAGGTTTGCTCAAGGGTCCCACCTGAGAGGAAGTCAGCTGCGATGAGCTGCTGCTCTGCCTTGGGCAGCACCTCTCTCTGCACTTCCTGGTGTTGAGCTGGAATCTGTCCCCCTACTACACTGGCTGTAACAAAATATATACCACACACATTACATCCCAATGCAGTGTAGTAACAACAATTCAATATCAGTAACACAGCTGGAAAGGAAATCAAGAAATGTCAAGAAAAGGGTGTAGAAGATGAAAAGCAGGAAGGAAGCGCAGCTGGAAAAGGAGATATAGCTATATTTGAAGGATCAGAAAGAAAGGACACACGAGGATCTGATGGTGTGTGGAGGGTACTGTAGGTCACATTAAACCTCCTAGAAGCCCCTCCTGTCACTCAGGGAAAAGTAGGCCTAATTCATCCCTATATCCCACTTAGGCTCTTGATTTCATCCACTCTTTCTTCTTTCCTTTTACTATTGTGTGCTATTTCCAGAATCTCATTCTTGGTCTTGCAATTTAAAGTGGCAGTACCCAGAGAGCAGCTGTATGGCTTATTTTCCACCACTCTGACCCAGGACTGAGAGAAACAGGGAGCCAAAAAGAGAAAGACACTGCAGGCAAGATTAATCAAATCATTACTTCAAAGAAGTATTGATACAATAAAAAAAAAATTGTACAAGACCAAAAGGAAATTTTAAGTGAGCTTTCTAGACAACTGAGTGGGGAGCATTGAGTGTGCAACAAAAAAAGGACAGGATGAGGTTAATTTATCAGCTTTTTGTTCTCAGTGTTTAATTAACCTGTACTTGCTCTTTTCTGAATCATTTATAGATTGCTGTTTTATGAGTGAAAAATATGCTCAGCATCAAACATACAGGGGTAAACAAACCAGAGAGACACATGGAGAATGTAACAGAGGGCAAATGAATCGATAAGTAACGTAGTCAACTAAGGCTGCTGGCATGATTGAGCTGCTGTCCATGGTCCTGAATTGGCTCAGGCTAGTGAAATGACAGCCATAGTTATTATACAGGGTGATATCTGAAGTACTAAAGTCAGAAAAAAATAAATTATCTGGGATACCGAAACAAAAATATTAGTTTCTGCCTGAGGGTTGGGAAACTAAAAACTATAAAAAGGTCACAGCTGTACTCTCAGGCAACAGAATTGTGTTTTTTACATAAATAGATTAAGTACAAAGATATTCAACCCCCCCTCCACATCCCCTTTACCACAGAAACTGGGGCTTCAGTTTCCACCCCCCTTCCAAAGACATGCTTGCGAGCTTAGAGTCTATAAATCAACCTCATGTTTGTGCCTGTGTGCACATGCCCTATGATACACCCTTCCAGGTCGCATTCCTGCCTTGAGTCCTAACATTACCAACTAGGAATTAAAAAAAAAATTGATAACAGCTGGATGGAATCACTAAATGTGCCCGAGGCTCACACTGTCTTAGGAGAGGAAGAACTATGTTGGTGCCAATCCGGACTAAAGCCGTTATCCCTGCTACTGCTACTGTACATCTACTGCTAGAATGCTGGAGAAAATCACCACAGCAACAATCTGAGCATCAGCTAGACCTGTCAGTCAGCCGGTTGTTGTGATCACGCATTCTGGCAGGAGATCTGTTCCCCCTGTGCACAATGAACCTCTCTACACCTGTCCTGGCACAGTATTCTTAAGATCAGTCTTCGCATCACTTCACGGTCAGTCTTAGAGCTTCGTCCCCTAAGCCTCTGCGTTCTCTGCATTGCCGTGTTTTGGATTCTTACCTCACTTTGCTTTGACCTCGCCTTTTGGATTTTCCTTGTACTTTGTCCCATGTATCTCTCAACTACACACTTGTTTGCTTGTTTTTGACTACGTTTCAGATAGATCTTTTCTGCTCGTTTGCTCATCTACCTGCATTTTGGTTCTTCTGGTGGCCCTTAACTCAGGTACAAGCAGCATCATTACAAAGCCCTTCTAAAATTGTGCCTTAGCATATCTAAAGTCTCTTGCTCTTCATTTTGTTCTGTACCATGTATACACTACACTAATCATAAGCATCTACCTTCTTTTCCCCTTGATTGCATCACGAATGCCCATCAAATTAGTCTTTAATCCATTACTTAAAATTGCTTTTTATACTACTGTGCTTTTACCAGGCTCTGCTACAATAAAGTATTTTTACTCAAGGAATTTACCAAAAGAGGCAAACTAACAGATACATCTTTGTGTACCCACTTGTCACCAGCAAAAAAAGAAAATGAAATCTCATCGACCAAGGGAAAACCGGCATGCCAGGGCTCAGAATCTGTGCTGATTTGGACAATAAATGGGCCTTGCATCTGTGTAAAGGAAGTTGGAAGAGCTCGACAGAAGTTCACAACTCCCATCTGGAAGCACAGGGCACTGCTGAGAACACATAACCACCCCTTTTCTGCTTGGGCCACGGAGAAAGGGACAGTTTAGAATAATCAGTCACAATAATCCAGATATATTATATATGCCCACGTGGAATATACTGTATATGGCGTTTACTGTAAGTTCCAATATTCAACAATGTTGCTTCAAGTCCACATACATATGCAGTAATCAACCAGGAAAGTAATAACATTCCAGAATGCTTTTACTTGTTCTGCTTTGCATTTTACAGACAGGCCTTAAGGAATTATTACATTTTCAAGCATCATGCTGTGATTTAATTTCAGTGACCTGTCATGTAAAGCACTGAGAGTTTAATTCCCCCTTTGGGCCTCATTTACTAAATGGCTGCAATGTTTTTTGCATGTGCCAAGTGCCCTTACCATGCAACGAATACACCTTCCGTATTCAGAGTCAGCAGCAGGAACACACTGAACATGGAACAGCTACTGCATGGATAATACTCGAGTCATTTACATTATAATTAGGACTTCTCGTTGTGGGTGTTTATTTTTGACATGACACCCCTTAAATTAACCATGTGAATATCTGGTTTGATAATTAAAAAATAAATACAGTACAGTATGTACTGTATGAAACAAGGTTGGTTTGTCTTAAGCTCATGTTTTGATGAATGTTACTGCTGATTGTGTCTGCTTTACTTGTAACCGGAACATAGCTGACAGACGACAATGATCACTTGCTCCCCAATCTGTTCGTCTCACACTCATTTTCATTTAATCTCCAGGGTGTCATTATTTTCGGCAGGTGTGGCACAAGATCTGCTGACAAATATTATTTCAGTACTAAAAATCCACGTTCTTGTATGCTCTCTAAAACACAAAATTGATTTTAATTTTCAGAAAGTATAGAAAATGCTAGCAGTATCACATCTTTCTTATAACACAGATTATAGTTTAAAGAGAAGTATGTGACTTAAAAATAAACACTTAACCCAGAATCCCTGTATAGATTATAATGAACAATGGTAATGACAAGCAATTCATGTTCATGACATACTAGTATTCATACAGTTAAAATAAATGTTTGCTTCAATGCCTGGTGAAACCTGGGAATATTGAAATAAGGCAATCTTCAGAAATGTCCAATAAGATAAACGGTGGTGTTATTGTGTCAACACAGAGAAAAGCACAAATCATTTTGCTCTCTTGTATGGTCTGTTTAAAATAACAAATAGGGGACATATTCATGGAGCTAAATATAAATTTAATATGTAAATGATCTGAATATGAATGTTTAGTGTACAGTATAGGCCAGTTATAGTTCACTTATGAATAAAGGAAGAAGGGATATGTACACAAAAACAGGCTATACTCAAAGTACACAAGGGATTAAACACTGATTTATACAGTACATTACATGGGCCTAATAAATGAGACAATACAGAATAAGTGCAAAGGCGCAGTGATAAGAATAAATCATTATTTTTTCAAGTATATACATTTTTGGTTCAAAACAGTTATGCATTGTAAATAGACCTGTAATGCAAACAGAAAAACAGCATTATTGCAAGTTGGAATTTCAAAATAATCAGATGGAAATTCAGCTGTTTTGAAATATTCCTTAAATTTGCTTACTTTTATCAAAGATGTCAAGCAAGGCTTTAACGACAACTGCTTTCTTGGCTTTGTGCTAAAGTAGGAGAATGTGTGTCTATAGTGCGAGATGCACTTACAAAGGATTTCACATCATGCTACTGTGGAGTACATTAATGCAGCAGTAACACCTAAGTAATTGACTAATGAGAGGAAGGAATGTCCGTTAAATCATGAACGACAATTTCTAAGTCTCAGAAATATATATAGTATCTATATGCTTTCTGGACATTCTGACTTATTTTCTTAACAATTACAATCAATGAAAATTGTTCATGTGTCTTCTTCACTGTATAACAAAATCACTAAGGCGTGAACAACGCCCTTTGTAAGCAATTGTCCTACCCATGTAAGGCACCACTTCCCCACTGTCACAGAAATCTGGTATTTTTTATTTTACAGATCAAATTCCCATTTAACAGATTTTGTCTATTAAATCCAAACTCCATTAAACCACGGAACTGCTATAAGCAAGTCAAGTAATCCCCAAAACAATACTGCTCTATACATTTAGAAAGCCAACAAAATTCTAAAAGTAAGCCTCTCTGTAAAGAGCACATTTTTTAAAATGTTATACATAGTGTAACTTTTTTTTCTTTTTTAAGTATTTTAAAATCTTAAGCATTTTCAAGTTTTATGTGAATATCTTCAAATAAGTCATTTTCTGTGCTTACACATTTAATATACTATAAAAACTTTTGGTCTTTGGTCTTTTCCCAAATTGTTCTGCACCCTCTCTTTATGATTGTCATCTTAAGGACAAATATAAATGTATCTTCTAGGAACATTTTTAATAATAAGCTGAATATTTGTTGCAATATATCAGCAACATTTAAAAATGCTATTAGGCCTGATAGAATTAAAGAAATTAACAAGTCTGCTGCTGCTCATTTTAGTAACCTTTCACTCAAATATTTCCACAGCACAGAACTTTGGCACTTCTGAAAGATTTAGGACTTCATCCCTAGCACAATATCAATGGCAATTTCTTTGTACGTTCTGGGGAGCACCCTTTTAGTTCTGTATTTTCCACAATGAAGTGAGATCTGGGACACTTGCTGGTTTTCAGTGTGCCAAAGCATTCTTCTGTCACAGCATTTTAAAATCCACACAGCATGTTCTGTCCTTTCACTCAGTCTAATGCTTGTATTGGGGTGGGTTTAATGTATTTATATTTAAATGTAATTACAGTGTTCTATAAATTGGGAAGGAGGTAAGAAGAGGAAAAATGAAATTCCTAAATAAACCCATCCAGGGTTTGCTCCTTTTGCATCAGTAGTCATCTTCTCTGTTTATAAGCTGAAACATGAAATCGGAAGGTCTAATTACTCCGCGCTGTCATGGGAGTTTCTGCAGGGCATTCACAGACACTGTAAACGTACCTTTCCTGCCTGCAAATCCCATGCAGTTTCCCCACACAGTGGCAATTGGAAAATTACACATTTACCACATATTGGTGCAAACCGAATCTTATTAAATATCACAGAAGCTGCTTTAGTTTTTAATTCATTATGGGGAAAAAGTTTGCAAAAACATTTACGTTTTCTTGAGGTATTTCATGTTAACAGTCTTTTCTTGCAGCCAGGCCCAGAATGTCTGGAATCAAGCTCCTGACAGGGCTTATAAAAGAGCTGACACGGCTGTTACATGGAAGGCCTTTAAAGCAGTGCAGAGACACAGTAGCACCTACGTCTGCGACAAGAAAAAGGAAGATACTAAACATTTTTTCAGTGGCTTAAAAAGAAAGATTAATCATTGTAATAACACATTCTTCTTAGAAGAGACAGGTTGAAATGTTCTAGATAAGTGGAGGCCTTTCAGTTTTCAACCACTTTTACTCAGACAGCACAACACTCCTGTTAGACTAACAAACAGCAAAACTGCTATTGAAATGTGTTTCTCCCTAAACTGTCTATATAAGTGCAGCCCACAATACCACAGCAACATGAGAAAGGTTAAAAATAAGTGGGGGTCATTCTGCTCATTTGGTGTCAACCAGCACTGATAGTGCACAGCCATCGAACCATTGGTACACTCTTTGATTATTGATCTATGCACAGCAAAGTAGAAGCACTTCGGTTTAAGACTTTCAATTGACATACCTGACGAAATAAGAGAATTCTAAGTCTTATCAGATAACTCTACTTAATAATGCAATTCTCCCACGCAACATGAATTATGATGATACACATACGGAGCCCCAGCAAACAAACATTTCAGTTGTTGCACCTAGAGGTAATGATAGGGGATTCAGAACCCAGAAAAAGGTGGCAAACCATATGAAACCAGCACACTGCATCTTGTGCAACACCCCACCCCATCCGGAGAACACATTTTAACTGCATTTACCTTCTGAACATTTTTTCAAACTCGTTTAATGTGGTGTGTAAGACGCACCTGATACTTGTAACATTGTTGTCACAGTCTACTGGTCTCTAGTCTCTGAAGGAAAGGGTTAAACAAAACAGAGTAAACTGATGGACTGATAGTCCAGCTCGAAACAGGAAGTGTTATTTTTATTGGTATTATTTCATTATTTATTCGGCTAGCTCTTTGATCCACAGTGTCACGCAAGGGTTAGAACTACAAAATCCAAGCATTAATGCATTAAAGATGCAAGAAAAACCCTGCCAGCCACAGCACATTAAGTTGCATAAAAGTACAAAGACAAAGCAGTTTCCAGACTGAGGAGAGCAGGACGCTGAGCAGAGATAAAATAAATGGCAAGCTAAAGAAAATGCACAAAACCTTGGCCGTTTATCCAGAGCAGCAGAGAATGTTCTGAACGTCTTTGCCGGGAGTCTCAAATTCCTGGACTGACGCGCACAAAATCATGCCCCCCTCTCTTTCAGTTTCTCCTTGCACTCTTTCTCTCAATCCCCTTCTCTCTGAGTATCTCTGACCCACTTTCAGTTCTCCGGACTCAGCTTCTCTAACAGAACCCCCCCCCTACACACACACTCCCAGCTCACCCCCCTTCTCTCTCAGGATATAGCTCTCAGGCTATATATATCTCTGTCATTATTCAGCCCGCCTGGCAGTGAGCTGCAGTGCTGATCCAGCAGTGGATTGCTGGCTATTAACTCCTCTGTTCCCACAGTTTGCTCCACAGCCAGCACTCTGCACTTCCCTCACACATGCCTGTGCAACAGTTCACACAGCACAAGATAATAAAGAGCTCTCACAGTAAAACACAGGATGCTACTTCTGTATACACAGGTCTATAGCACCTTGCAAATGTATTCACCCTCATCCTAGCATCTTCCATTTTACTGAATTATAAATTATGTATACATTTTTAAAGTGAATATTTTTATAATATTCAAACCTTGACTCCTCAAACAACCACTTTTATGGGTGGAAAAAAGAAAAATGGCAAAAAAAGAGCATTAACTGCATTAACCATTCACCCCCTTTAATTTAGCAAACCTTTATTTAATTCATCTGGCCAAAACTACTATCTCTAATCACAAAATTAGTTAAGTGGACTCTGTGTGCAAAAATAATGGTTCACAAAATGCAGATGCCTCTGTAAGGTCATTCCATCAGGCTGTAAATTTCAAGCTCAGATTGGTTCTCTTTCTATACTCATCCTTCTTGATTTGAGTGTTGCTTTTGACACCGTTGACTATGACATCTTACTTTCTTTCTTGAGACTGTGTTTGGAGTTTCTGACACTGCTCTCAAATGGTTCAAGTCTTACCTCACTGATCGATGTCACTTTGTCTCTCTTAATGAGTATAGGTCTGAAATTGGTCGTGTTAAGTCTGGTGTTCCCCAGGGCTCAAGACTGGGCCCCTTGCTCTTCAGCATTTACATGTTTCCACTTGGTCAGCTTTTTAGATCACATGGCCTCAGCTATCATTTTTATGCTGATGATACTCAAATATACATCCATACCAAACCTGTCACTGATGTGGCTGTCTCTATTCTATCTAATTGCATCTCTGACATAAAAACTTAGATTACTCAAAATTCCCCTCATCTTAACTGTGACAAGACTGCAGTCATGCGTATCAGCACCCCCCATCAACTTTGTAAAGCCAATCCTGTAACCCGATCTGTAGATGGTTCTGTATTTGAGCTTCAGTCTAAATTGAAAAACCTTGGGGCAATATTCAATTCTGGCTTAACATTCAACCCACATGTGCAGCAAATTGTGAAAACATTTTTTTCACCTCAGAAATATCACTAGACTATGCCCTATGTTATCACCAACTGTGGCTGAAAAGCTGATCCACATATATTTGTGTTTTCCTGAATTCACTATTGTAATGCTCTACTTGCTGGGGTATTTAAGTCTACATTGAACAAACTACAGTATGTCCAAAATTCAGCAGCCAGAATCCTGACCAGGTCTAGTGTAAGTGATCACATTACCCCTGTCCTAGAGCCCTTGCACTGGCTTCCTGCATAAGTCTCTGCATGGCTTGGCACCTCAGTACCTGTCTGAACTATTATCGCCCTACTCCCCACCTCGCAACCTTCGCTCTTCTAATTCTGGTCTCCTGTCCCCCAAGCTTGTCTCCATTCTATGGGTGACAGGGCCTTCTCCTGTTATGCCCCCAAGCTTTGCAACTCTCTCCCTAAAGATATCAGAGAGTCACCTTCTCTAAACTCCTTCAAATCCACACTCAAAACCTTCTTCTTTAGAAGAGCCTTTACTTAACTGGTTCCATTCTTTACCCCTCTGCTCCTACTTAGTACCACCGTCTACACTTAGTACCACCATCCATGGTCTTCTCTGTGTATTGTAATTGTGTTTTATCTTGTGTATTCATTTTATTATTGTCATTCTGTAAGGTGCTTTGAGAAGCCACCTTTAAAGGCACTATATAAAATAAAGTTTATTATTATTATTATTATTATTATTATTATGAAGACTACGGAGCATTCAAAACAATTAAGTGACAAAGGTTAAGACAAGACAGGCACAGATCAGGAGAAGTATCAAAAAACATCTTGTTACTAAAAGGGGGTAAATAGTTTTAGAAGGCAGTGTATATAAAGCACATCATAACACAATCCGTGGAAAAGTTGAATACTGTAAGCTATCAGAAAAATATATGGTGGAAACAATCAGCATATTAAAATAAAACAGTTTACACTACGGCAGTTAGCAGAAGGCAGCCTGCCTGAACCCCCCCCACCACCACCACACACACACCCCTTTTAGACTACTCTTCAAACTGCGTTCATACAAACCTGGGAAGAACTCTGGGACAGGAAGTCAGAGCCAATTTCCACATGGCCCATCTACACTCTTTCAAGAAGGGAAAGAGTGAGCTTGAACAGTCTAATATTGAAAAAAGACATACATGTTGGTATCTTCTAAACTTATAGGCTTAAAAATGTATTCTGAATATAAGTATGTTACATTATAATTGTACAATGCACTATTAAAAGTTCATTTAGAATATTGTGCACATTTACCGAAAACAATATTGCTGCTCTGAAACCGTTCAAAGAGCACCATGGTGGTTGGAGATTTCTGGAGTAGGGCATAATTTAAGCTTCCTGGTCTTAAAATACACTGATCCCAGAAAGCCCAAATATAGCTAATCGTATGTGTATGTTAGTGATCCATTAAGCAAATTATTTAATAAAGGTAACTCTAAGACTAGAGGGCTGAAGGAGCCTCATATTTGTGCCTCAAATTCTGATCACAGTTAAATTGTTCAAGGCCTTTAGAAACTGATGGTTTAATAATTACAAAAGTTGGACACCCCTGTACACTGACAGGTTAAAATTACAGAATCCAGCCATCAGCAGGAGACCTGTTACAAGTATTTAAAATCCATAAAAGGAATTACCAAAGTCAACCCAATGGTCTTCTGCAGAATCTGCCGTGAACAACAAACCAGAGGTCACAACTGGAAAACTATAGAAATACATTTAAAACCCAGAACAGGACCACACTCTTTTTACACTAAGTCTGGAACAAGCCTAGCCATGTTATTTAAGGTGTCTTTTCAGTTAACTGGGTGGATCAGAGCCTATTAGTTATTAGCAACCAAAAGCACTATGTGAGCAGAATGTCTCATCTTCTATGTAAATTCTCTTAATTCTTTGGATCATGCTCAAGATTACCTTAAATCTTTACGTAATAATCAACTCAGGAATCTGGAAGCAGGGCCTCAGCCAATCTCCTGCATCTCCCCAGACTTAAGAACCTCAATTTCCTGCCCTCTTGCTTTCCTTTTCTGTCCAGCAGTGATGACACCATGGCTCACTCCCTCTCTACAGGCACTGCAAGCTCAATGGAATGGTTCAGATGAAAACCCAAAGCCCCATCGTCCTGCCAAAGTAGAGGCAAGTGTTCTGTCAAAGAATAGCTTCAACAGTAGCCAGTCAGTCTGCACCAGGGAAAAGTGTTTTAGCATTTTAAAAGGTCATCTTCCCATAGTACTCTCCCCTGACACTAAACTGGCCTGCAGTAGAAATTCAGACAAGAGGGAAAAGCACAGCAACATCCTCTCACTTTAAGGAAGATTGCTCCCTCGCTTTACAGTTCAATGTGTATCTCCCACATACATGCTCCTAGAAAGAGCCCTTTTCCTTCATTCCTCCTGCACTACATTTCTGGGCACTGTTCCTGGAGTATTAGGCTGATTTTCAAAGCTTTTTTCCCCAGTGAAAATTAACAAACATTATCCGGCATCTAAGCACAACTCAATTTGGTACCCGAAAAAGCTCCAGCACATTGAAATAAGCAGCCCTAACAGAGATAAAATAAATGCAACACATCACCATTAGGGAGGACCTGACACAGACACAAATGAAGAACAATGATAATTATTCCACGATTGGGAGTATATGTGAAAACAAGACATTTGTCATTTGGGAGTCTCATTTCAGTATGGTAAGATGCTGTACAGCTAGAGAATAGTTCTCAATACCCTGAAAACCTGAAGCACAGTCAAGCACCTCAGATTTCTGGCCCTAGAACAGTTTTTAATTGTTCTGTCTAGACCAGGATCTGGTACACCCAAAAAACTACCCCAGTCAGAATCCACATGGCTAGAACACTATGTAAGCTCACCAACAACCACACAAACCAGAGAGCAGCTGACTGAGCTCTTGACGTACAGATGGCTCTTATAGGCTATATCCTGTCAAAAGCAGGTTTTGTTTTGTAAGAGACAAGTCAGTCAGATTCTATCATAGTACATCAGGAATCGTCTACTTGGGATTTTGGCAATCACAGGAACATCTATTTTTCATTCCCAGTGACCTCCACCTTACCTAATTGAGCTCAGTGTTTTCTTGGTTCAGTCTCCCAGTGCAGTGTACATCAGTAGAGGAAGAAATCCGCATTCTGAAATGTTCAGGCTATAAGCTGTGAATGAGCTCAATCCATCAAGGTGGGTTTACGGTTGGCAAATTACCTTAATTATCAAAGTGATGTACACCTCACCGTTTCTGACAGCTGATGAATATTATCATTCACACTGGTAATACTTAATTTCTCAATGATTTACAGATGATATACTTAAACATAAAAGCCTAGAATCTAATCCTGTTTAAAACAAAGTGAACCTTTTACCACTGCTGGCAAAAAAGGGGAAACTTGACAATTAGCACAAACAATACTTCTTGTACTTGTTAAAAGTAAAAATGTAAATCTATAATCCCACAATTACAGTAGAGACATCTTTCATGACTGATGAGCTACAAAAGAATTAAAGAGAGGTTTCTTTCTTTTATTTAAGCACACCAGCCATACAAAGAGGCCAGAACTTGAGCAAAAAAGTAGGGCAACACGATTCAAACAGCAGCTCCTCAGAGACACAGACAAGAGCTGCCTAACAGCCTTGCCTGTACTGTATCTCCGCAGTGATGTCTCCAGGGACAGCGCACACAGAAATTCAACTGGCACTGGAAAGGCTACAGAACTGATACCCGACAGGTATCCGTTTCCAGTCAGATTCACACTCGGCAATGAGCTATCAGTGAAAAATGAAATTCTGCATAAACAGAATGGAGATGAGAGAGGAATAGAAACAAAAATCACAGCCTATTTGTTTAATCTGGTCTCACTTCGTAAATTAGCTTGAGTAATATGGTCATAGGAAAAGAGCATGGAAACTTTTCAATTGACAAAAAAAAGCTATCTAAATAATTATCAGAAAGCTCTTCTCACTCTTTCTGCTATAGGTTACGGATGAGAGGAGTCCATTCAGTCACTGGTAGCTAATTGTTCCAAGGATCTCTCTCAGACATTTCCTGAAAGAAGTCAGGTTTCGAGTTTAATACCATGGCTGGGCAGCCTGTTCCAGAAAGCTATAACCCAAAAACTGCTGTGTAGTCACCGGTTGAGAAAGATAGGGAGGACAAGACACTGTACTCAGTTGACTGTAATAAAGCCACCAATTCATAACAGGGCAAGACAAGGCAGATTGTGTATTAAGACTTTAATTAGCAGAGTGCAACATCAGACACGACAAGAGATAAACTTTAGAAACCAACAGAGATGGCCTGAAGCCCTTTACAGTGGATTGTCACAGAAAAAGAGAAATACAAAATATTTTGATAATTGTGAGAATAGAGACAGATAAAAACACAGCTGTGAGTCCAACAGGAATGATTACCACTCTTCTCACCTCACAAAATTCTCTACGTGTTACAAAGATGGAGAGAAACCCAGAGAGGAAATAAGACTACTGAGACTGGGGGAGAACATGGAGCAGTGTTACAAGGAAACGGTGAGACAGAGATGGAATAATGTGACAAAGAATGAGGAGACAGAGACAGACCAGAGCTACCGAGCAAAGGATACGTGTAGCCTGCAAGTTCAACCTACAGACCCTCAGAGACCCTCACTCCCTTATCTCAAAGCAGCACTCATTTCACCTTCCGTCTTTACTGTTTACCATGGTTCACTCCCACAGGCACAACTGAGTGCAGTTGCAGGAAAGTCCCTTAATAGTAAAGAAAGCTATCCATGTATAAAGATAAATACGACAACCCAGACAGGCAAGGTCACCAGACAGAATTTCTGAATGGCCTCAGTACCTCTTAAGGCAGTTCAAAGAAGGCAATCAGAAACAAACCACACAGCAATTTAAACCAACTGAAGTTTAACCAGTTGTAGGCATACTGTAATTTAAATCAAAGCTTGGTACCGACTGCAAATTCATTAGAAGCGTAGATACGAAAAATGTGTCCCTCTCTTCCACAAAGTAATTCCTCTTTTAAAACACAGTCATGGTGCAAAGGCTACTCAATTACCATCCCTGTAGTGAGTTTTTATTCTGGTGCTCCGATCAATAAGGGAACTGGCAGCCAGTAGCTGTCTACTACAGCACACTCACTCCCCTCACAACACAGGAAAGACATGTCCTCTTTACTATAATCTAATTATCAGACAACTATAGGAATGTCCCATTTCTGAGAACTTGTATGATGGCTCTTTTTCTCTAGAGACCCTGTCCAGGGTTATCGACTGCATCTGAGAGGTAAGAGTGGTAAAAATCTATACGCTCTTTGAGACAGTCTTCAAAAAAATATCCCCAATAGCTCCCTGCACAGCCTCTCCAGATACACATACACACAGAGGGAATGCGAGCGAGCGATGCGGGGGATGACAGGGACAGAGCGAAAGGGCGACAGAGACACAGAGAGAGAATGCGAGAGAAGCAGAAGACAATGTTACCAGTGTGCATTAAGCCCAGCCACCCATTCACAACCAGTGAAAACATGAAATCAGTCAAGCATCCCGGTGGAAAGAAACAATGCAAGAAAATCAACAAGCAGATGTAAAAAGATATAAAGTACCACAAAACAAAAACCTTAAGGCCAATAAGTTAAAAAAGCCATAACTGTGCAGTGAAGTGTTGGTATTTGCAGGGTTAAGAGGTCCCGGTGCAATACAGACAGGAGGTTATTCGGTGAGCAGCAGTAGTCGCAGGAGCTGGGCGTCTCCAGTAGTGGCGCAGGAAGAGAGCTGGGGAAGGGTGAACTGGCGCACTGGGAGATGCAGGGGGACAGCAAATACAGCCGAATGTGCTCCGCTCACTGCCTGTCCGGCCCATTCTCAGCCCCTCCTTAGTCTGTCCACTGTGGCCACTCACGTGCTGTTTGCTTCTGGCCTGTCTAAGACAGGTGGCCCATGTCCACAAAACCTCATCCGCCTCACCGTAGCATGAGCCCTGAAAAATGCCTACATCCTGCTTTTTGAACACAACCATTTTCATTTAAAATATTAGTTATAAATCACCTTTAGATACGCTTTTGAATTCTGGAACAGACTTTTACTAAATCGTAATATCAATTATAATATCAATTACCTAGTATTTTTTCCGTGGTTTAACTGAAAGGATCTTTGGTTAAATTTAAGTCTTAAGTGATGTGACTGTAAGAAAACAGTTTTCTGAGTTTATTTTATGAGACATTGCTAAATACGAATCACTGCAAACTTCCACAATAACAAAAAATGTGTTTAACAGACCATATTCAGTCATGTATGACACCTTCAAAACTAAACAGAGTCCTCTTTGTGCAATTACTACACAAAAAATTAGTTATTGAGCAAAATAAAGATATTCATTATAAATAAAAACTCATACCCGAAGAACAATTAAAAATAGTCTTAAAACAAGCCTTACTATTTGAAATCTGTTTTAAAACTATCTCCTATTAGTCATTTATTACATGTACAACCCAAATTCTGTGATCCGACTTGTCAGGTTTGCAAGCTGTCCATCCAGATAAGTAGTATGGGTATGAGACACAGCTTAAAAAACTACATACCAGACAAGAGGCATGATTACACTTTACCAGAAAGGCATGATCTTTTCTATCCCTCCGATTTAAAACCTTTAACAAAAAAACCTGGAAGACACTGCAGACAAAAGCTGACTTTAAAATTGTTTCAATAAAAAGCCAGAATGTCGATGACCCTTGTTGTTTGTCTACTTAAAGTTATAAAGATAAACAGAATTAAAAAATGTTTAGAAATTTTCCAGAAGTCCAATCTTCTTATTAAAAATTTACTTCACATGACAGTGGGGGGCTTTTGTGATTTTAGTGGTATTTCCCCGATGGCAGTCTGCAATAAGCACAATCGTCTGCGAAGCCTGTTAGAAACCTGCAGGCCTGTGTAGTCCAGGACGCAAGGACGCAGATAAAGCTGGACTCACTCACTCTCCACTGCAGCTCTGGCCAGCAAGCGGGTGCAAGCATTTCTGTCAACCTGACAGAGAACTGAAAATAACTACAGTTGCTGAATCTTAGCTTTTCTCTGATCATGTCAACCAATGTCACACATTTTTACCTACAGGCAGATATGTATGGGTGATTTAAGCACTTTGTTTCCATGTATCCTGCATCGTACTTGTACACGCAGTATAACTAACTGTCCTGTCTCTGGGTCCACTGTTGAAATATTTGCATTCCATGTAATATTAGTCCATAGCTCTAATGTTCATAGACTGAGTGTCTGCAGGCTGCCATTGGTTGGCTCCCTTTCTGCAGTCATGTCCTTTCTCTCTCTCATGTCTGTACACATGTCCAAAGGTATCCATCTTTCCACATTTTGGTGTTGTACTGTCCGCTCACTGAAGATGGACATGCGGACAGGGCGGAACCTTCACAAGCTAATAAACTGCATCTTGTCCGGGTGCTGTGGGCTGGCTGCCCGCCTAGTACAGGGGTTGGGATTGGCTGCATAGGGTTTTAAGATGTAAGATAAAATTTTTGGGGCCAGTGGGTACCAAAACAGGGAGTGAAATATGGAGAAGGAGAAGAGGGGGATGGAGTTTCCTTTGAGCTCTGACAGTGTCCCCACAAATGCAACAGGGAAAAAGGAGGAAAAAACTGGAAGAGACGGAAAGGGCAGTACTGAGTGCCAGGACCAGGCTTGAGAGACAGCAGCACACTGAACTGCTAAAGTGGAGGGAGGGGAGTGAGAGGAAAAAAGAAAGGTGGCGTCAGTCCATCCTTGGGGGGTGATGCCACTTTAGACTGCTTGAATAGGGGGGGGGGGGACAGGGAGAAGAGAAGGGAAAGAAAGAGTGAATCGAGGAAGTGGGTGAGAGGACCGAGGAAAGAGAGAGTGTGAGAGGGAGGGAAGAGAGCAATGGGTTGGGCGAGAGGAGAGAATGAGAGATTGTTGGTTAGTACTCAGCCACAGCGGGCTCAGGGGAGCTCAGTGCCCCCAGGCCACTTTCGGCACACTGCAGGCCAAAGCATGCACTGCCCCTGTACCCCAACATGCAGCCTGAAACCCCTAAACTGACTCCCAATGCCATCATCCAGGGTGGTAGGGTCTGCTGGTCTTCATGTCAAACTTTTTTCAGTCAGTAACATTTTTATTGTAAAGCCTTCTACTACTGTTGATTTAGAATCTGCCAATCACTGGGCCTTCTAATTCATTCCACTGCAGGAGTTAGACACAGCCTGCTGAACCAGACAGAAAGGTGCAGTGATGGAGCTGCCCAGATCTAAAATATACTGTGAGTAATGGGCCCTGAATCAAGAGAACTAGAATTACTGGGGCAGTACAGGTATTTAAGGCTCAGTGAGTTGTATGTCCTAATACAAGTTTGGATAATTTGTTCTCAGTTAAAAAATGAATTGTGCAAACAATGTCATGGCCAGAAGCCCTCCAGGATCTGAGGCAGAAGCACTGTCCTAATCCACAGCAAGATGGCTTGTCGGTTTTCATCAGACCATGCTACAGAGGCCATCAGTCTATTCCACACAACGAGGCATGCACACACCACACACTGGCATACAGGCTTTAGGTACAAAGCCTGGCTGATGGCACCAGCAATCACAGGACTGAGTTCATGCTGCCTTAATGGCCATATAACCACATGCATAAAGTAGGCATGCAAGTCTACTGCACTAACAGCAGACATATTAATCTTGCCTCTCTGCACACACTGGAGCTGACAAGATGAGCAAGGACTGGCCTTAGAATTTAGAAGCTACTTCAGTCTCAAGTGGCTTAAAGTTACTTCAACTTTAACGCTTCATGTTCAAAGTAAAATAGCCACAGACGAGATTATAAATTCGAATTGCTAAATATCACACCAATCACCACTAAACCACTCAACTGTGGAATCAATCCACTCCACATGCAGTCCAAGAGAATCTACCCATTACACAGCACAAGGGCCCTAGGTTTGAGTCCATCTTTGGGCAACTGGCTGTGTGGGGTTTACATGTTCTAACTTTGTTTTTACGGGAGTGGTCACCGAGTTTCTTTCCATATCCAAAAGACACGAGGGTAAGAACTGACTGGCTATTCTCTACTATTCTGTCCTGCAGAGGAGGTGGAGGTTTATGGGGATTCCAAAGCTCCAATTCCCAATACAATCATCATTGGCTATGTCACTGGACACAGAATGCACCAGGTTGTAAGGCCTCCTCTGTTTTGTGGCTGTTCTGAAGTTCTGAAAGCATCTTATCCTGCTCAGACTGGAAGAAATTAAAAATATTTCCAGCATGGGGGACAGGTTGGCTAGTTTTTGTTTTGTATGGGTATTCAGTCTGGGTTTTCACATAGCTACAACAGTGTATGCAGAGGGCAGGTGGGGAAACTTATATATTCACCTCACCACAGCAACCATAATAATCCCCCCCCCCCTCCAAAAACATCAAATCCTTCAAACCCAAACCCCAGCGGGACACAGAGCTTGAGCAGAACTGAACAAAAGGGAAAATAAAAAATAAAACCGACCTCAAATGATGCCAAGCACACAATAACACACTGTGTCACACAAACCCATTCACAGACACGGGGCCTTTCTCCACCTTTCGTGTAACTGCCTCCATCCAGCAGCAATGGCTCTCTGGTTGAAACCTCTCCCCAATTCCCTGCACAGCTCACCTCCTTTCCTTCATACTCTACACTTAGGTGCACCTCAACACCAGTCCCTTCTACATACCTCCTTACGGGTCCAAATACTGAATTCTGGCACCACAGAGGTCAGTCACAGCTCACACACCAGGCTAACCCATACCCAGATGCTGTCTACACCGCACCTCTCTCAGTAGGGGCGATATAAAGACAAAGGATGCTGGAAGGTCTTGTGGTGTTTCTGCTGACAGACTGTGGGAAACCCATCATGAAGAACAAAGACGTAAGCTGCCAAAGGCCAAGATATTTGAGATTTGTTTTGAGGTTTCATTTCATAAACCATAAAGGATGACAAAGTGCTACAACTGTTTAGCAAGATTCCACTTGGGTCCACTGCAAAAAAGACAAAGCTCCTACACAACCTTAGTCTGTAGTGTTTGCTTCTGCCAACATGGAGAGAACACATGCAAGCGACATAGGTTTTTGTTTTTTCCTCTCACCCCAGTTGAGTTAATTCTATCAGGTTTACAAAGAAAATTATATAAATATTGTACTTGATCCTGTTACGGTAAAAACAAAACTCCACAGTGGAAGAGTCGCATTTTTGCATAGCAGATTGATTACAAGCAGAAATATTCTTTGGAAGAGTTTATATCAGGCAACACGTGCAAATCGGAAGGCCACGCTATGAATGAAATGTCATCATCGGCTGTCTTTAGTTCCTGGTGTTCAAGGGTCTTCATTGCAATACAACAGGAAATGGCAGAGGATTTGCTGGAGATGTTCGACATCTGATATTATAGCAATGACACAACCAACACCTCGACATGCAGTCTCCTCTCTGCGTCCCTCTTTGTGTTAGAATAGCACAAAGGCTTTGCTTTATATTTGCACTATTACACTGATGGAATGACACCATCAATCTCCGTCAGTGGGTCTAAGATCTAAGTATTCAGGCTTCCCAATTCTGGCATGATCATTTCTCAATTCTGTATGTAACATAATCCTAATGATCGGAACAAGAGGATTTACCAGTAGGACCCAAAAAGTAAGGAAAGTACACACCTTTCTGTGGGACTACTAGATTCATGTCTCAAACAGCACACAGAAATACAATAAGATGGTTATTACTGGAGTTATGTGAAAGCAATTCCAAATTATGTGAGAGGAAAATGAATCATTATCATCATTAAACCTTTCCCAACAGGCATGTACCAACACATTTTAAGGTTCCTTTGTTCATTAAAAACGAATCCAGATGTTGTCTGCCTTTAAAGACAGAAGAAATGTCCTTCTTGGAGACAAAAACCTGAAGAGGGGTATCCAAGATGAAAGTTATATAAAATTAAATTTAAATGTAGGAGAGGCAGTTGTATTGCTGGTATTGAGAAAATAAAATTGTTAACAAATGCAATCAAAACACTTCTGTCAATGAGACGAGCTTACTACTGAGTGACTGTTTTGGTGTGATGCGTGGCCCTACTTCTCTCTGAGAAGTCCCAGGGCTCTCCAGAACCCAATTTAGGAACCCCTTTCATAGCGGTTTCTGAAACGCCCATGAGATATCACAAACAGGCAGTACCCCAGGAACACAAACAAACAGGTCAGACACACGCACCAGATTCAGAAACTACAGAATTTAAAAGCTAGCAAAATTAAATTAAAAAATACAAAAACAAAACAACATAAGAGCAAGATGAAGACGGTGAACAGGAGTGTGTCCCCAGGGGTAATGGGTCAGAGGGGTCAGAGAAGGACTGTGGGATAGTTCTTACCAGATTTCTCTGCTTCCTGCTCTCCATTTTCCAACACAGGCTCTGCACCACCTGGACAAACAGATAGGACACACATTGCTGTGCATCATTCAGCAAACTCAGTGCCTCAAGGCAACGCCACCACAATGCACCTGAAGATGACCTGCACTGCCTCCCTCATTCTGATTCTTCTCATCTCTAACTACTGAACTGCAGCTAACCTCATTCACACTGCTTCTCTCTCTCCGGTTTCGAAACTAACAATATCAATTTCATACACTGCCTTCTGCCCAGACTCCTAGATTTAAACATAGTGCCTTCTCCGTCTGGGCCATAAGCTCTAATCATTGTACCCACCCCCACTGCCTCTCTCTCCCCCACAGTCCCCAGCTCTAACAATTGTTCCTCCACATTCTGTCACTCTCTCTCCCATTACTCAGCTCTAACTGCCAGGCCAGTGTCCCCAAGTGCATGAAACACCCAACAGAAGCTGGTCACTGCTTTCTGTGCTGTAGGTAAAACCTAACTGACAGATTCTCATTTGAACTCTTGCCCACTGTACCTCATCCACCTTATCCCTTGCCTACATAAATCTCATGTTAATTCCTTTCCACCCTTTATAAATAATTGCTTCACTCAAATTCAATATTAATTTGAGAAATGTCTTTCTAGTAAAAAATGAATTCTGAAGACTTAATATAGAAAGCAATGTGAGGAAAAAGTGAAAAAAATCCAGATTGCACATTGCATCTCTTCTATCCACTCATCAATATAATGCGTCAAGATGCCTTGCCACCCCAGTTCTAAGGCGCAGACGTTAGCATTTCTGGGGCCCTGGGTTCAATTTTACAACTAAGGTGCTGTCTGGGTGGAGTTTTATGTTCTTCACATTTTCACATGGGTCTCCTCCGGGTGCTCTGGTTATCTTCCACAATTCAAAGACATACTGGTAGGTCAACTGTCTTCTGGGAAAACTGGCCCTGGTGGTGGTGGTGCGAGTGTATATTGTCTGTGTTTGTGTCTGTGTCTGCCCCGTGATAGACCTGTGTCCGCTCAGGGTGTACCCTGCCTTGAGTTCGTTCTTTGCTGGGATAGGCTCCAGTTCCCCCTTAACCCTGTAGTGGATAAAGCAGTTAGAAAATGGATGGATGGAAAATACAACTGAATTTCTTTAATCACACCTGGAATAATTACAGTTTAAGCCTTGACATCATAAAAAGATAAAGCTACAGAGAAACCCTGGAAACCAGCAATCAGACTTTTCTAAAGGATTAAGGGCATCTGTGATAAGGGCAGAGAGAAGCCTTTCATGTTCTAAAAGGAATTAAAATTGGTCTCAGTTACTTTAATTTTAGTTCAGCAAGCAGAACATCAGCACCACAGTTATTTCTCAAATAAAGCAATGGCTACTTTTGTGAAAAATTGCACACTAAACAAAATATGTGACTATTTCCTATGAATTGTCTAAAGACAGACTATCTTTCTATGTAGAATGACAGTTTTATGTCAAGGATTTAAGCTTCTTTTCTCATGTGCAGGATTTCCATATTTACTTGCTGAAGCACTGATATCGCACGCTGCTATAACTATCACTTTTCACACATTTTCACTCATGATAATAATAATATAAAGGCATAATAATGAAAGGTAAGCAATGGACTGAGAATGACAATGATACTTCATGTTCATCAGCTCATGCATGGTCCCACCATTTCCACCACCAGATTTTTTGCATACTATTACGGGGGTGCCTGCTTTGTGTGAAAAAATGTTTCATGGCAAACCAAGTGCATGTTATTCAAGATAATGCAGTATTGACAGGTTAGGCTCTGCAATGACTATTGTGTTTTTAATTCTTACACAAAATGACTAATGCTTGGATAAGTTACCAATAGCAGAGGCTAAAATGCTGGGATATTTCCAAATCTGGTTAAATTATGTGATACTTAATAGGATTCCTATAATACTTATAGGAACAGAGCTCAAAAAGATCATTAAATCATGGTTAATAAATGACCAATATCTACAGGCTTCTACACTTGTAATTTTTATCTTGCCATTTACATTAAGCAGATTAATTCACAGTGATGTTTTGACTTTCTTTTACCACATGACCAGCACGTTTACTTGCAGCTCTCTGTCAAGACATCATGGTTCAAAAGTGCAAAACAAGGTGAGAGTCAGGGCAAAAATGAAAAATACCAGAAGAGCGACTGTACTCTCGATCTCTTTGGGCAATTTCTTAACTGAGAAATGATAACCATGATGGATTTTGCCCCAGGTTATAAAACCAACTTATTGATTTTTAGAGGGTTTTTTTTATCAGTTTTTCAGCTTATCCTCCTTAAATGCAGCATTGTATCAAAGAAGCAGCACTTCAAAGAAGTATCAGTCTAAGAGCCATTCCTGTAGAGTATCAAGGAAATGTTTGTGAAGGCCCTAGTTTGGGCCATATTCCTGTATATTTTAAATACAAGAAAATCTCATTAGATTACAAAATTACATAAGAGAACAAAAGTATATCACAAACGATATGGAATATATTTAGATTCAACAAAATGATCCAACAGTCAATATCATTGTGTGTTACTAAGTAATTCTGAATTATATTACAAAATAATTATGAAGATATAATTACATTTTAGTTTTAAAATACATGAATACAGCCCAACCTATTTACAAACCTTTTCTCGGTAGTGTACATGACTTCCACTGAAATTTTCAGAAACAGCAGATGGGGATTCTTGGATCAACACACTTAAGTCAATAATATCCTATTTTATTAAAACAAACTCTGATAGGCTAAATAGGCTGTTCTCATCACCCAGTGGTTCATGCCCTTATCACACCCTTCAAAATTAATCAAACACTTTCACTGGACAGCGCTCAAGGAAAAACCAGTCACATCTTCCATGTGCACACCTGTCCCACTTACCCTTGCTCTTGCCCTCAGGCGCATTGTCGTCCTTGTCCAGCAGAGGGTGATAGTCAGTCCTGCCCACAGTCTCGCCCACCTCATCCTCGAAGCTCTGTGCCTCCAGTGATGCCACAAAGTCTTTTTCCACTAGCGCCTCGGAGCCTGCAGGGGGAGCACTGTCGCTCAGGGCATCACTCAGACTGAGGTCTGCCATTGTCCTGCAAGGACACAGTGCACAGCTGTATTACTCTCATTGTGGAAAGAGGAAGTTCAAAAAATAATTTTATAAAAATTGAAAGCATCACAGTAAGCAGGATGTAAAGAGAAAATAATAATTTAAGAGTAAGATAGCAGACGTCAGCACATTTCAGCGACCCTTGAACCTTGCCTCTTGCCACACAAGGCAAAGATATTTAAATAAGACTCTGCACTTCAATGAATGCGAAAATACACTTTCATTACTGCCGACCCAATTCAACCATTACATAAGATCTCAAGAACACATTGACACAGGCAGTGTTGCACAGATTTTAAAAACAGCAGCTGAGGCAAGCTTGTTCCCTTTGGTGTTCCGAAGTAGGGACATTTTCAGAAAATCAGAGAATCACTAGAGGTACTCAGATACAGAGAGAGCCTCTAATTATGTTTATTAATGCAATATGCTGATGTTGGCAGTATAGCACACTGAAAACAACCCATGTGAGACAATGACCCACTTTAGAATCTCATCAACTTTTCATGGGATTGGACTACAGCTCCACATATCTCCAATAGGACACAGGCTGTTTTAGCTGATCAGCAATGTGTCTCTGTGCATAAGTGTTTCATTACGTAAGCACACCACTTCTGCAGGTCAATGCCCAAAGAATGGAGAAAGGGGACAGTACTACCATTCACCTATGACTGAGCATCTGTAATGACTTCAAAGGTTATGGTGTTTCCTTCAGATTTACAATATTCTATCATTGTTGCTATTTTATTTACATTTTATTTGTTTGGGTCAATAAGGGTCAGCCATCATACTGTTTTTGTAAAAGTTAGGTATTTTGGCAAAAAAAAACAAAAAAGGTCATATCTGGTAAGCCTTATGAACACCATTGTAACATTTACTGAAATTAAACATCAGGGTAACAGCTGGAATTGTTCTTCACATCATCCTGATGTGCAATCCAGTGCCAGTTTCACAAGAAACAATTCTGGTGTGAACCTCATCAGAGTATCAGAGCCTCAACTGACTGAACCAACACAACTCACTGTAACTGCACAGTAGACCCACAGGGGGAGCTGTATTATTAGGGCTAACTAAGAGAAGTGCTCCCTGTCCTAATCAACAGTTTATCTGTTCAAAGCTGACAAAAAAAGGATTTCACGTAAGCTGCACTCTTCCAGAAAACCCTTAAAGAAGTGGTTCACTTAATCATTTCTATAGAGGTAGTACAATATGCATATGACACAGGCAGGGTCTAACAGATATCTGTATATCATCTACAGTGCCTTGCGAAAGTATTCGGCCCCCATGAACTTTTCAACCTTTTGCCACATTTCAGGCTTCAAACATAAAGATATAAATTTTTTATTTTATGTGAAGAATCACCAACAAGTGGGACACAATTGTGAAGTGGAACGAAATCTATTGGATTTTTGAAACTTTTTTAACTAATAAAAAAATGAAAAGTGGGGCGTGCAAAATTATTCGGCCCCTTTACTTTCAGTGCAGCAAACTCACTCCAGAAGTTCAGCGAGGATCTCTGAATGATCCAATGTTGTCCTAAATGACTGATGGTGATAAATAGAATCCACCTGTGTGTAATCAAGTCTCTATAAATGCACCTGCTCTGTGATAGTCTCAAGGTTCTGTTGAAAGCGCAGAGAGCATCATGAAGACCAAGGAACACACCAGGCAGGTCCGTAATACTGTTGTGGAGAAGTTTAAAGCCGGATTTGGATACAAAAAGATTTCCCAAGCTTCAAACATCCCAAGGAGCACTGTGCAAGCGATCATCTTGAAATGGAAGGAGTATCAGACCACTGCAAATCTACCAAGACCTGGCCGTCCCTCTAAACTTTCAGCTCAGACAAGGAGAAGACTGATCAGAGATGCAGCCAAGAGGCCCATGATCACTCTGGATGAACTGCAGAGAACTACAGCTGAGGTGGGAGAGTCTGTCCATAGGACAACAATCAGTCTTACACTGCACAAATCTGGCCTTTATGGAAGAGTGGCAAGAAGAAAGCCATTTCTCAAAGATATCCATAAAAAGTCTCGTCTAAAGTTTGCCACAAGCCACCTGGGAGACACCCCAAACATGTGGAAGAAGGTGCTCTGGTCAGATGAAACCAAAATCGAACTTTTTGGCCACAATGCAAAACGATATGTTTTTGGCGTAAAAGCAACACAGCTCATCACCCTCAACACACCATCCCCACTGTCAAACATGGTGGTGGCAGCATCATGGTTTGGGCCTGCTTTTCTTCAGCAGGGACAGGGAAGATGGTTAAAATTGAGGGGAAGATGGATGCAGCCAAATACAGGACCATTCTGGATGAAAACCTGTTGGAGTCTGCAAAAGACCTGAAACTGGGACGGATATTTATCTTCCAACAAGACAATGATCCCAAACATACAGCAAAATCTACAAAGGAATGGTTCACAAATAAACGTATCCAGGTGTTTGAATGGCCAAGTCAAAGTCCAGACCTGAATCCAATCGAGAATCTGTGGAAAGAGCTGAAAACTGCTGTTCACAAACGCTCTCCATCCAACCTCACTGAGCTCGAGCTGTTTTGCAAGGAAGAATGGGCAAGAATTTCAGTCTCTCGATGTGCAAAACTGATAGAGACATACCCCAAGCGACTTGCAGCTGTAATCGCAGCAAAAGGTGGCTCTACAAAGTATTAACGCAAGGGGGCCGAATAATTTTGCACGCCCCACTTTTCATTTTTTTATTAGTTAAAAAAGTTTCAAAAATCCAATAGATTTCGTTCCACTTCACAATTGTGTCCCACTTGTTGGTGATTCTTCACATAAAATAAAAAATTTATATCTTTATGTTTGAAGCCTGAAATGTGGCAAAAGGTTGAAAAGTTCAAGGGGGCCGAATACTTTCGCAAGGCACTGTATCTAACCCATCTCAACTTCCGACCATCTCTCTAACCCATCTCAACCTCTGACCCCCTCCCAGAAGCTCCCCACCTCTCTTCACCACTTTCCCTATTGTACCCTACTCCCCTCATCACCCTTGTCCCTTACTTTCGTTTCGCAGTGGGGAGGTTCTGTGCTAACTCTATGCCTTTCACTCTTGCACTCTCAGTTCTTCACTTCTCTTCCCTCCTTCTCAGGGCTGCTGGAGGAAACGTACAATTCCATAGTCATCAAAGTCTCAATGCCATTCTTAAACATGTCACTGGTCTTTTTATCCCAAATGTCAAACCAGGCTTGTAGGAAACAGAAGTCGTTTTAAAACACCTCGTTTATATGGGTAGAAGGTGAAAATCCTGTTCTTGAGATCCTACAAATATGAGTTAAAATGCAAATTAATTTGTTTGCCATTTAAAAGTTGCAATCTCCGGAGCAGCTATTTAAACCAAGTCTGGCCAACCCAGTTGCTAGAAAGCCACCGTCCAACAGGTTGAAATCACAGGCTAAATTCTGAAACTCAAACTAGTGGTTAAGTGTCATTAGCTTTCTGCAACTGGTGTTTTCCCAAATGTGATGAACAACTGACACGAGAGGGTGCATCCTTAAGTTGGAAAAGATTCCCCGCATGTCCCTCGGAACTGTGAGGTTTGGTGTGGGAACCATGGGCTCACTGTTCTGACTACTTATTAACAGTAAGTCAGGTAAAAGCAGAGATTTTAGTGTAAAAACGTAAGACTCTCTAACATACCACCTGAATGTACAAGGGCCATACTGGTCTAACCAAGCTAATGGCGAGGAAATGCAAAATGAGAAGGTTACAAAAAAATAATACATTGTCAATAATTTAGAAGGACTAGGGAAATTATTTCTCAAAGCAAATTAAAACTGATCGGGAACAAAACCTTAACTGGCACCTGGACCAGGTACTCTTAAAGTAGCCAATGCTAAACCCATCCAAAATTATTGTTTATTATTATTAATGTATTTGCTCTGTTTGTTGTAATTGTTGATCAAAGAGCAGAACAAGCTGTTTCAGGGCTTATGAGGCCATTGTTGATCCTCTGTGCTCCGCTGCTACCTGGGCAGGTCATTGTCAGTATAAAAATGATAAAACTTGTCTGCTATTAGCTGGACAGGTGTTAGAAGTGGTTGAAATAGTAATATGAAGCACCTTGTCCTATAGGTCTTTTTTTCCTCTTCCTTTTCATTTTTTGGTTTCTTGCCCATCGTCACTCTCAGTTCATCTCTCTCTCACCACATTTCCATATTAATGTCGTACGGTATCTAATTCCTGTTCTCCATCTCAAAAGAAGTGAGGCTTCAATAACTTAATAGACAAATAACTGTGGTCATGCAAAGGCTAAGTCAGTGTTGTAAATGTTCTATATGCATATGCATATGCATATGCATATATGCTTCGGTGTTACTGAAGCCTATTTTAATTCATTTGTCATTGCTGCTGTGCCCAGTCAGCACCAGGCCTTTTATGGAAGCTCTTGCAATACTCTGGTACAGTACGGTTTTGTTGCACCTCTCTCTCCCTGGCCATGCTTCTCAGCAAAGCCTCCATCTCCCCCCAGTGGAGAAGAGGCTTACAGCAGGCCGAGAGGAAGGAAGGATTTCAAGGGGGAGGACAGAAACAATAAGAGAGACAGAGGGTACTGGCAGAAAGGGGTGGGGGATTTGACGCCTTTAAGTCATATATTTCGTGGCCAGCAGCCATCTCACCCTGCAACTTTCAACTGGCAACCCACTGAAGCTAAGCAGGTGTGAGCCTGGTCAGTACCTGGATGGGAGACCTCCAGGGAAAAACTAAGGTTGCTGCTGGAAGAGGTGTTAGTGGGGCCAGCAGGGGGCGCTCACCCTGCAGTCCATGTGGGTCCTAATGCCCCAGTATAGTGATGGGGACACTATACTATAAACAAGTGCCGTCTTTTGGATGAGACATAAAACCGAGGTCCTGGCTCTCATTAAAATCCCAGGGTGTTTCTCAAAAAGAGTAGGGGTGTAACCCAGGCGTCCTGGCCAAATTTCCCATGCTTCCTAATAATCCCCCTCTATGAATTGGCTAGATTACTTTGTTCTCCTCCCCCCCTCTGACGGCAGGCAGAGCGACGCGCCGGTTGGAGTATTTCTTGGTTGCATTTAATGGCAACGTCAGCTCAAAGATTTGGTTCAAACCACCAAATGGACCCTGCTGATGCGGGATTAACGCTAGGATGAGTGAGAAGTCATCTATTTCGTGAACAATCAATTCAACTTGCAATTTGTGTTTTGATGTCATGACAATATTGAAGAACAGACGCAAAATAGGCTCCTTCAGTCTTGTGCAAACAGTTTCCAGTGAAGGAAATGGCATCAGGATTTTCTCAAGAGAATAAAAGGTTCCACCCAAAGCAAAAAACACGAATGAATGCGGAGAGTTCAATATAGAAAACACAAACTGATGCCAAATGATGAGAGAAGCAAACTGCTTTTAGCTTATAAAGAATTCAAATGCTGAAAATGTTCCATTAAGTAACTATGCATTCTAAATTATTAATACATGGGTTGTTGTACTAATTTGCTTGTTCAGTAATAGATCTTTTTGTACGTTACTGAAAATGGATTCATCCGTGCAAGTAGCAAACATACTGTGATTAACTGGATGATGGAAAAAAGTATTGACACCCTCAGTTTGATCTAAACTTAAATGTCCAAACTCAGTTCAGCCAATTTACCAGGAATCAGTATTCAGTAAATTAAACTTAAATACTATGAGAAAGGAACCTCCTAACTTTCACACTGTCATGTCTACAACAGTTACCCTTGGATCTACAAACTGAAGCAAAGTGCTTCAGGCCGAACATAAAGCCACAAACGGCAGGTTGGTTTCCTAAGAGACACCCCTCACACGACCAAACAGAGCTTTTAAAACCACAGAAACGCATGGCTTTTAAACAGTAAAGGAGAGAGCTGATGTGCTCAGGCTGTGCCCAGACACAGAACAGAATGCGTAGGGCAAAAAGGCCAGCCTGTGCCAGAGCAGGAATGTACCACACAGCAGGAAAGAGAGGAAATAAACAGCTAATGATGAATTATTCTCATTGTTTTGAGTGTTCGGTCAGCACAGCATAGTGTGAAGGTTAGAACTAGAATAAATAGAAGTACAATACGGCAAACCTCATTAAAAGTGCAGTGAGTACACATCTCTCAGGCCTGCTGCAAATTCATAGAATGAAAGTAACATTTCTATGCACTACTGTACCATGTATTATCAAACTCACAGTCCTGACCTCAAGTAAATGTTACAATACTTATACCCATCTCTCAGCACAGAGAGATACGATACTGTCTGGATTATCTCCTTTCTCAATTTCAAACTCAATTGCAGAACTCTGATCATGACAAAGTGCATCAAAACAAAATCAATTGTAACTCAAGTTCAAAAGACAATAAAAGTGTCAAAGATATTCAGAGCAACTGACAGAGCCAATACAGAACTCTGACATGTATTTCAGAGCAGACATGAGTGAACTCTCGCTGTCCTGTGTTGTAAAAAACCCTTCTGGATTCACAGAAGAAGGATTAGGAGGGAGCTGAAGAAAAGCACGTACCGGAGCAGGAGAAAGTCGGCCCTTGAAGTTCTCTGGTTCTGTAGAAATCAAAACCATTGAAAGAGAGTTAATCCCCCTGTGGGGTATGAAGATGACCAGCAAGATCACTTTAATCCTGCTAATCTGTTATACTCTTACCTCTGTACCTCCCATGCACCCCCAATGACTGCCTACATTCCATTGTTCTACTGTTTAACAATGTACAGTGTTATTGGAAATGTTGTATATTCCCTTACAAAGGGCTCCACAGATATTTCATTAATATACTGTACACAACATTATTACAATATGCCAGACAAGTGAAAACCTCTATTTGGCATTCTAGGTGACCTGATCACCAGACATCTGGCAGAAACGCAGCAGTATATTCCAGGTGTTAACAAAAAACAAGACTTGCCACTATGTGGGATACTAGTAAGGCAGGTGCACAGATTCTAATGATAATATTCATACAGTTTCATTCTGAGTAATTTCACAATGAAACAGTGAAAGGGTGGTTTTAAATAATCTGCAGAGGCTGAGCAAGATGTAACATGCCAGTGATGCGTTCAGTCTTTCACAACAGGAAAGACTTTTATTCATTTGTAATACAAACTTGACCCCACTATTAGCAAGTGAAAGCTATATAGCTAAATCGATTTGATAGAATTTACTATACTTAAAAAAAATCTTTAACCTGATACCCAATCCAGCACCAAGATTCTGACCCATAGGAGATGCGCACTGGTGCCCACTCTCTGGCAAACCCCTCACAAACGCAGTGGAGGTGCACAAGTTTGGTATGAGTACTCCCGAGCCAATCGAAAAGGTGCTCAAACACACTTCGTTCTCAATGTGACATGGCTTCACCTTCCACAGTACTCATCCAATGAAAAAAACATACCACAGTATGTGGCATTTTACAGCCACAAGTCGGAATGGGCAGTTTCAGTTTTCTCTTTTGATATATATTTTTTAATTGCTATTTGAATGTTTAGCTATTTGCTATTTACTGTTCAAAATAACCAACTGTGTGTGTTTCACAACTCGGCCCATGACTACGAACTCCAGGAGCACACACAGGTTAGAATGAGGCAGTGCAGAGTAAATGTGGAGGGTCCTCTTTCCTGCCCGCCTTTAAGCCTTAACACGTCGCAGGTGCCACGGCCGTGTACCTTAGGTTCAGTTCCAAGGAAGACTGGCATCCTTCTCTAACAGTACTTCATGTATACCAGCGCTTGGGAGGCCATAGCGAGAACGGAGACCACCCCGGTGCTGTAACCCCCTCTATAATCCCACCTGGATGATGTAACAGCGGCTATAGTACATCAGAACGCTCACCACACACCAGCTATCAGTGGGGAGGAGAAAAGAGTAATTCACAGAGGGGGATTATTAGCAGGCCATGATTGGTAAGGGCACTGGAAATTTTGCCAGGATGCCGGAGTTACACCCCTTCTCTTTTTGAGAAACACCCTGGGATGAGCACAGAGAGTGAGGACTTCAGTTTGACATTCCACCCAAAAGACAACACCTTTTTATAATATAGTGTCTCTGTCACTATACTGGGGCATTAGGACCCACATAAACCCCAGGGTGAGCGCCCCCTGCTGGCCCCACTAACACCTCTTCCAGCAGCAACTTTAGTTTTTCCCCAGGAGGTCTCCCATCCAGGTACTGACTAGGCTCAAACCTGCTTAGTTTCAGTGGGTTTCCGGTTGTGAGTTGCAGGGTGATATAGCTGCTGGCCATATCTGCTGGCCGTGTGAGCTGGCCAGTAATCTTGCTTTGGGAGAAGCTATGGTTTTGGTTTGTTCAAAGGCACTATGAAAGTCACAGGTCAGTACAAAGGACCAACTCACCTGGTGTTTTTTTTAATCAGACAGTAACTGGTGTTTTTAACACTTAAATGAGTGGTCTTCACCATTCAACTGAGTGCTGATATAAAAATAAAAACATTTACTGTACTTTTTTATCAGTAAGCTGTAAAACTGAATTGCTTTCATTTCCTAACAGTACTTCCAGGTGGGGGGTGTGCATTTAGTTTCCCCATATTCCACTCACATCACTCCAAATTGCTGCTGTTTAATACAAAGACAATCATCTGGCACATTAAGCACACGATATTTCCAGAAATCTCATTGAGTATGGTGAATCATTAAATTGGTCCCATCTGAAACATGTAATATGCCTGGAATTCCCCCAAATTAATCTTCATCTTGAACCATCACAAGCTCCTATTTATTAATATTGTTTATGTTTACTTTCACATTGTTACTCATTTAGTTTTTATCTTGTAAAATGTCATTTTTACAGGAAGCCCAGGCCCCTTGCAAAGCTGAATGAAAATGTCCCCCTTCTCCTCCTGTGCCTAAGATCTGTAAGGGGAAGATGACTGAAATACAGCTCCCAAAGTTCATTTCTGTTTCTTGTCCAACTATACAAGACGATTAACAGTCTTGGAATCCCAGACGAGTTGGTTGTTCGAACAATCAGATGAACTTGGAAAGGTCTTTCTTAAACTTTCCCAGACCATAATTAACCTGCAGGCTCCGGGATCTCACTGGGTAAAGGTACCTCTGCAAATGTGTGTGTGTGCGCGCACACCAGTGCGGCCCAGTGCACACAGGGCCATTCCCCAGCTGCCAGCCATTCCCCCTCTGTGACTGCAGTCCCAGTTTAGAGTGCTGACTGAGCGGGGAGCAGCACACTGACTCACTGTCACACTGACCGCCTGGACCCCAGCCCAAGAGCAGACGAGGCAGGGCCATTCACAGCACAGCTGCAGACTTGACACACACGGCACCCTCTCATCTCCAAGCTTTGTACTCTCACGCCTCCTTCCAATCATGACCTGCAATCAATACTAATGTCTTCAAAGAAAATTAACATTCGGTTTGGACCAACAAATCAGTTCTAAAAACATCAGATGTGTTAAAAAATGCTTTCAGTTTGGCCAGTTGTATTACTTCCTCTCTTTACTTCTCTGGTACTGGTCCAAATAGCCTATACTGTACTAGCACAAGAAGAGCCAATCTGCAACGTCAAGCTTCCGGACACTTTTCACATTACACTCCCACCAAGAGAGCTCCTGAGCCCAATGGTGAAACAGAACAACGAGACCACAAGCACCCAACAGGCCACGGGGTCGAGTGCGGTAAGAATTACCCATTCTAATTTTAAACACACCAAGAGGGCAGTACCTGGACACAAGATGGTGGTTCTTGTTGAACCACATTCCCCACTGACCTGCCATCCTCAGTCACCTGACCAGATAGAGGAAGATGATTGGTCAGGTGACACTTAAAACCAGGAAGCAAATTATATCAACCTCTACAGGCTGAGGGGTGAGCAAGAACCTTTGTTAGATGCTGCACCTGACAGAACAGACTGACTGACAAACCCAGGGGAACTGATAGCGTGAGTTTATGGAAGAGTCTCTGAGACAAACCTAGTTTTGTAGCCAGTAAGCAGCTTAGCTGCAACAGCTATTATTAGAGAGGGACTATGGAAGATTGGGTTAGCAGCTCAAAGAGAAGCTTATGGTTGTTCTATATTTTAGATATTATTTTCTGTGCACTGTTAAGATAAACATGATTTTGTATCGTATGGTTATCGCTTGGTGTCCGTTTTTCCTGAGACCCACCTATTTCAATACCTCGTTACAACACTCCCCCTTAAGGGCACTCAGCCAATGTCTTTTATGCTGCTGGGCAAAGCCTAATCAGGAGTGAAAGTGTGATCTTCAGGCAAAAGGATAAAACCTGCCCTCTAAACAGGCAAAGACACAGGTGGAGCCTCTCAGGAGCCCCACATCTCCTTTGTTACCTCAAAGTGCTACTGAATCAATTCAAACAGCCATCACATTCACATTCACAGCCTGCACTATCCCATGAAACTCAAGCCAGATATCTGATTGAGTGCTCTGTGGCACCATAACTGACAGTCCAAGGCGGGAACTCATCTGGAAACAGAAGTGGAATTCAAAGACGAGGACTGGTCCCAGACCTGGCAGTCAGCTCAGACTCTCAGTCTGGAGTGTGTGCCGAGATGAAGATCTTTGCCTCTTTTCCAAGCTGGAAGCAGCAGCAGCACAAGGAAACATATTGCCAAGTACACTGTGAACTTTTACCTTAGCGCCTTTGCATAGACTAAATGCGGAGATAATAGGAGTAAGTATTCTTGTGCTTATTTCTTCAAAGAAAAGACTTAAGCAAGAGTCTACATCTGGCAAAAACTGAAACATCTCAAACGGAGTCTGAGCACTATCCCCCTGCCAAAGTTTGACCACGGGCACTCTAGTGGGAGGAGATTCACCAGGAAAGTCAGAAGCTTCTATTACAATTTTACTGCTCCTCTGAAAGCCGTTTCTCCTTAATTTCTCCCCTTAATTTCAGCCCTTAATACAGCTGATGACGTGACAAGGACTCACAGCTGCCCTCCCTGGTTTTCTCTTTTCTCCCCCTGGTTTTCCCACATGACGGATACAAGCCCAGTGTGTGTAGTAGGACACGGTTGTTCGGAGAAAAGTGCGTCTTTGAGAAAAACTGGAAGAGGAAGCAGTTATTGTATTAAAACACAGGAACTTACCAACCCTACTCCCCCCCCCTTTTCCTCTCACTTTAGTTGATTCAAAGTCCTTCACTGGCATGACCAGTGAATTCCAGTATTGCCAAAGCCCAGCAGTCAACACTGAACTGCAATTCATTACAGCTACTCAGGAAGACTGGACCACAAGGAGAAAATAAAATCCATAAAAACACACAACAGGAAAAGTTATTTTCACATAACACAAAAGCACACTAATCAGAAACAGGTTCTACACTCCACAGGTGACTCCTTTTCTTTCTTGCTTCTTCTAATTTCCAGTTTCTCTTCCTTGTCTGTAGATCACAGATACAAAAGGTCTTTTATTGCCACAACAGTTACAGCTCCGTCTTCTCTCTTCTGTCCTCCCCTCTTACTCACTCCTACACTTCTGCGCTCCATCTCCCCATCAAAACACCAGCACCGTACTTTCACGAGACTACAGCTGAAAGCAAAACAGAACCTAGAAGTACAAATGACCTCCTACAAAAACTTAAGTGAAAATCAGGAAAATGTAAAAATGGCTGCCAAGCAACTAATGAGCATTAAATCTGAAAGAATGAAAATCCTTGAGCTCTCTCTCCCCTGCTCTTTAGTCTCTGCTCTACTCCCTCCCACTCTGTGACATCCTCTCCACCGACTGCGGGTCCAGCTATGCTTATCTGATGGAGGAAAGACAAATGAGACTTGGAGAAAACCCCAACCGCAGCAGCTCCGGACTGAGGGAAACAGTTTACTTTCTTTTCATGTGGAAATGAAAACGGTGTCCTATGGAGAAAAAGAGGTTGAGAGTTGTGAGATTTTAATGTATCTTGCACTGAATAAGTTTACTTACTTATTCAGTTTAATTATTACTGAACACTAAAAATGACGGGGCTCAGTCGGCAGAGTCCCAGCTGTTAGACTGTGCTGACACCCCCACCCCCACCCTCCATACACACGACTGACAGAGACTTACACATCTGGTGCAGAAAGGGATTAGCCCCCCCCACCCCATCTCTCTCTGCCACCTCCTCTCACTCTGTTTTCCCTCTATATGTCACCCTCCGTCCTCTCATCTCTCAGACACACACACTTCCACTGCGGTCTTCAACCCTATGATTATTGCCAAAGCACACTGCAGCCCCTGTACCAGACAGCGCAAACACTGCACTGTTACACAACACACACAGCACTGGCTGAAGATCTGGGCCAGGAGACAGAATGAAAGCTGTGCTACTGGCCATGAACTGCAACGCATTAAGAACTTTCTGGAAAACTTAACATATACAAGTAAAAGTAAATGAAATACAGATTGGGGGGAAAAAAGTTTTCAACATGAAAAGTGAGGTTAGTCTGGGGAAGGGGAACATAACAGGCCTCTTGTATCCAGCTGTCCCTCTAATCTCTCCATTGTACAGTTTCATACATCTATTTAATCAATTACAGGGGCCAGGGAAGCACAGTCAGACCAACGACACAAGGCAGGGTGACGAATATGTCAAGAGAAGGCCGTGTGCGCGAGGCCAGGGACGCCGACCAGTGCCATCGGCCATGTGAGTAAATCTGGTAATCTTGTTTTTCCATATATTTTTTTAAATGGGCACACTACAATCTTTGATATGAATCCTCATTCATGAGGATAAGAAGAAAAAAAGACATCACTTAGGTAATTTTATATCATTAAATAAAATCACACTTTTAATTTGGAAATTAAAGTCTTTATAATACTTGAAACATTATCACCAAAATTAAAATTAACCTTAGTCACTATTTTATACTTAACCATTACATTGGGGTAATTTTACACAATGTCCAGGACATGATTGGTGAATTCTACCCCAGACTACACAGGGCCTTAAGTTCTGAGCTCTGGTGCATGGTGTTATTTTCATGCACTTAACAAAAAGAGTGTAACACAAGACAGCTATGCAATGTATTATTTACACCATCCAGTGACAGGAGGAGAATTCCTTATCATTCTCTCAGATCTGCTGCCCAGCGTGTTCTCACTGCCCCAGTCCCTAAAAAAAGACCTTTAGGTGATACGTACAGTCCCAAATTACAGACTTCTTCCTCAGCAAATCTGAGTCACCACATCCTTTTTGAAAACGTATTTTAACATCTTACTGTTTTTACCTTTAACTACTCTGGAGCTATGCTTTACTGAATTTGTATTAAATTGAAGTGCTTTAAAAATAACTTAAAAATAAGCAAATGTACCATCCTGTGAAGACAATCTGTCTGTAGTCTTGAGACAGGATAGGTGAGTTAACAAGCAATCTCTTTCATAAATACAAACTCAACAGTTAAAATCCTTTGAAGAAGGGTAATCAAAGTCACCCCGAACTAGACACTGCCATGTCTCATCTTAAAAGATGTCTTCTTTTTTTTTAATCTGACCCTTTGACTTGATACAGCATTTTATTTTAGTGATACCAGTGATTCTAACTTGGCTGTTTCCGAATATGGGAAAAGCTTGGGTCACATTATATAACCTGTCTAGCAGTTCAACACAACAGGCAACCTAAAAGAGAAACGGAGCAACACCACACGGTGCTCACAGGAGGACAAAACAAATAAATCAATAAACCAGATGGAACAGGGCCAATACACAGATTACATCTCAAAATGCGCAGAACAGGCTGAAATCCCTTGACATGCAACTGAATTATCGCCAAAGCGACCAACCTAACCCATCAGATAATCATAGGGACAAACATAACACAGCACTGCCAACAGAGAGAAGGAAAACATCTTTTCCAGCGCCAATTTACATAACCCTTTAATAACTAACCTTTTATGACACAGGAAACTGAAACTGACCTTCAAGGTGTGTCCACTGACTACAGGCATACTCTTCTAGCAGACTATCATCTATCATACAAGTCTTAGTCTATCAGCACCACAGGAGAACAATTCCAAAAACAGCCTAATTAAGAGTTTTATATCCACAGTGTAAGATCCCAGACAAACAAGAACAGCACCGGTGTCGTTACAAAAGTAAGGCCTAGCGACCACCAGGCAGCCACACCACGATACTATCAACCAAACTGCTAACACCACCATGCACGGACATCAGGCTCTCACTTCACAGCATTCCGATTTAATTCAGGCCCTACCTGAAGCCTGTTATAATAATAATAATAATAATAATAATAATAAAAACTTTAATTTAGATAGCGCCTTTAAAGGTGGTTTCTCAAAACACTAAAACAACAATAAAAACATACATATGATATGCACAATGAAAATACACAATGGGAGGAGACAATGGATGGGGATACTGAATACAGTAGGAGCAGAGGGGTAAATAACAGAGCCAGTTAAGTAAAGGTCCTTCTAAACAAGAAGATTTTGAGTCTAGTGTCTAGTTATACATGCACAATCAACAAAAAACAATAAACTAAAACAAGACACATAAAAAAGCAACATATTCTATTGATTTCAATAATTTACAATAGGACATAATATGTGCTGTTATACTGATATTTTCCAGCATTTATATAGAGTTTTCAATCTCAAAGCATTTTACATGTAGGAGGTGGCTCAAATCAGTCACCAGGACCTGCCTGGTGATGCACATTAGCCATTCTGTACCAACTGCCCCGATCAGGGGCAGAAGTGAAAAACCGCTACACCAATCAAATACGAGGAAACCTTTGGGAAGGCCAGACTGCACAAGCACAGAGTGGAATTTAGTTAGGATACCCCAACTCTTACGAACAATGCTAAGGAATTTCTAAACAATTAGTCAAACCTCAGTCTGATGTCTTATCCAAATGACAGTAACACCTACAGTACAATATCTCTGGTCATCATACTGGGGAACCAGGTTTGTAAAATTGGGTTCAGAAAGAAGAACACCTCCTACTGGTCCACTAAAATCAATTACAGCAGCCATCTGCACATTGCAGTTTCTCCACGTCACCAAGTCTTGCATACCCAAAGAACATGGTGATATGCTGGGCTGGCATTATAAATGGAGAAAATGACACATTAGTGTAAATCCACACCAGAGCTTTCAAGAGGAGAGGCTAGTAATAAATAAATAACGAGGTTGTCAAGCTACACAGGACAACTGTACTTTGACAAGCACAAGGACATTATACAGTATATCAAGGTCTGTTGCCTTAAACATTCCACCGAGTGGTAATGACTCAATACACAGCTGGTGAAGTCCAGGGGATTCCAGTCCTCCTGAGCACATTTATAAAAAAACAGCTTTACTGTGTGGTTCATTAGGTCTTTGGTAGGGCAGTCTGAGCATGCTTGCATTTCCTACCAAGTACTGTAGGATCACAGAACTACAACCCCACTTACACTCATCAGCCCATGAAAGTTCTGCTGGTCTCGGCCAAGCCCACCTCCTCCCGGCCCATGGGTCAGACTCGAAAGGGGAATTCACAGTGTTTAACCCCCACTGCGGCTACCCAAACACATTGCACTAGATCCAAGCGCTTACTGCGCCGCTAGCAGAATTACTGTAACTCGAACGGGCACCTACCACTCTGCACAGTTCTCCAGCCTGACTGCTGACTCCTGACTGCAGCAGTAATCTGTTGGAGGGATTGGACAGTAATCCTATTGGAGACAGAGAGACTGCGAGAGCTTCCTCTAATAACACCCTTAATCCCTCCTCCTCTTCTTTCTACTATTATTATTACTGCAGAAAGTAGAACTGCTTTTTATTATTCGACGCATTTTTGTCATAGTTAATCATGATCAAGAGGGGGCAACATGTTCAAGAGGTGTGCTTATGAGAAACGTACTCATCCGTAGAGATCGACAGCAAACGTGCAACAGCACATTGCATTTCAGCTAATACAGTACAGTGGGGTCCTATTCAGTGCAGTATAATAGCTACAAATGAATACAGCATCGTGAGTGTCCAGCTACCCCACCCACCGACAGTCCGTTTGTCTTGGGAGTAAAGTCCAGTAAAGAAAAGTGACTTACACCGCAGCGACAATAATCTTGGCAGTGCATTCTTTGAAATAAAATATTCCTGAAATACTGAGACCCCTAACTTTTTGAACATGTTTATTCTTCTTGTGGACCCGCATTTCCTAATGTAACAGCACTGCTACTAATTTATTTTCAATAAAACTCAACCAATGTGTTCCTGACTAAGACGTTTCATGATGGGGAATACCGAATGTATTTCGGTAGTTACGCAGCAGTCTGTCAGTGCTTACAGAGACGCTGCAGGAGGTAGCGCACTGCACCGAGGCGCTGCAGTTCAATCTCTGCCTTGGCACTCGCGACTCAGACTGGCAAAAGTAAGAAGGACACACCATGCAGATCACCTAGGCAATCCACAAATAAACATCAGTAATCTACACTAACACGCACGAATAATAGTGGCACAGACTGGCACGATACGAGTTCACGGCCATATGGCCCCTGCGCATTGCACAAGTACGGATTTGCGAACTCATCTAGCACTGTGTAGCTAGACACAAGTGTCCAAGCTCAGAGACAGGCACCCCTATCACACCTCAGGGTGCAACACTAACCCAGCGTCTATCGATTCTTGGTAAATGCTCCAGTTTGCTCGACTCACTCACCGTTAGCCGTGTGTTTCACTCAGTTTGTTTGAGGTCTTTTCTGCGGTCTCTTCTCCGCGTTGGTCCGCCCTCCTAGTAACAGTTCTTCGTACTCTGCACATCCACGCCTCTCCCTGCACACTACTGACCAATCGCACAGCAGGAGAACTGAGTGACTTCCCTTCTGTCCAATTAGATTGTAGACTTGGTAAAAGCGACGGCGCTTTACACCAATCAGTGAATGGAATAGGGTCCTAAACAACGCCTTTTTGCAATCACGCTGTTGACCTCAGCGCCCAGAGAATTTCATCCTTGATGGATATCCCTCATATCCAATTAAAAGGTTTAACTCCTTTTAGGGGACTTAAAATGGGTCCAATCAGTGTAACAATCACCACGCATAAAATGCCCGTTTGTCGCCCACTATGATGTTATTACGAGACAGCCAATGAGCGGCAGGTCTACCGCCTAAAAAATGAGCTTTCTGACCAATCGGAAAGCGGAGAAAAGGACGCTGGGGCGGAAATGCATGGAAC
Source organism: Lepisosteus oculatus (assembly GCF_040954835.1). Taxonomy (NCBI): domain Eukaryota; kingdom Metazoa; phylum Chordata; class Actinopteri; order Semionotiformes; family Lepisosteidae; genus Lepisosteus; species Lepisosteus oculatus. The sequence continues at coordinate 27,981,395 of NC_090701.1, read as the reverse complement.
CAGATTTCCAAAATTCACACGTACTGTATCAAGTTGAGGTTACCCCCTTCGCAGTTTAGAAAATGCGAATCGAGTGTTTAGGAAGCACAAGTTAATGATATCAATATTAAGCTGCACTAAGACTCTTATTAAGAGTTACAATCACTGGACAGAAATTACCTTGAATAGTTCTTATAAAACCACTGCATATCATATTCTGTCAAACGCTAAATAATAATAATAATTAATAATAATAATTGCTTACACTTATATAGCGCTTTTCTGGACACTCCACTCAAAGCGCTTTACAGGTAATGGGGTCTCCCCTCCACCACCACCAATGTGCAGCATCCACCTGGATGATGCGACGGCAGCCATAGTGCGCCAGAACGCTCACCACACATCAGCTATCAGTGGGGAGGAGAGCAGAGTAATGTAGCCAATTCATAGAGGGGGATTATTAGGAGGCCATGATGGGGTAAAGGCCAGGGGGGAAATTTGGCCAGGACACCGGGGTTACACCCCTACTCTTTTTCGAGAAGGGGTGTAACCCTGGTGTCCTGGCCAAATTTCCCCCCTGGGAAATTTCCCCCCTGGGAAATTTCCCCCTAGGGGTGTAAGAAAATGCACCTTTTTTTCTTCAACACGTGGGAATAAGCGATGGCTTATGGGTTCTGAAATGTGAAAACATGCCGCCTGCAGATGGAACCGAAGAAGAGACGTGATTTGAACTTTGTTACACTTTATGAGTGATTTAAGATGCACTTTATAGGACACCGCATTATGAACTGTCATTTAAAGATATTTACTGTACACACAGTAGTGAAGCACAATCGGCTCTATGGATAACGGGACATAGGTAACAGCTAATCTTTTGCTGATGACTACATATAAACAGACAGAAAAGGATATGTAAAAATGCTCAACTGCCCCTCACAAATATACTGTAGCATTGAGCTCCCAAATGCTTAAATCTCAAAAAACAAACGTAAAAATCTGAATAAAAAATTCAAATAAGAAATCAGGCAAACTATAGTATATGTATGAATTGGCTTGATCACTCTGTTCTCCTCCCCACTGATAGCTGATGTGGGGTGAGCGTTCTGGCGCACTATGGTTGCTGTCGCATTATCCAGGTTGGTGCTGCACATTGGTGGTGGTGGAGGGGAGTCCCATTATTTCTAAAGCACTCTTAGTGGAGTGTCCAGAAAGGCGCTGTATAAGTGTAAGGAATTATACTGACTAGCTGAAAAAATTGGCAATTGGCAATTGACCCTTATAGCCTGATCAACCCCCCCAACCCAAATAGTGTTTGTCGCTTCAGACCAAGATGTAAAATACACACCAGCTATCCCATTACTGCACTTCACATGAACAGTCCCACAGAAATGGTGTTACATGTGAACTCACACATTTTCTGTTGATCAGGGCTGACAGCATCTGTTGCACAAAGAAATCCTAGCAATGGCTATAAAAACATGATTGTCCACAAAAGAAAGTACAGCGAAGGAAACTACATCAAGCCTCTACATTTAATAATAAAGCTTTAAGTGCAGTTTGTATGTTGATCCACTACAACAAGAAGATGAATCTTTCTGCTCTGGGTCAAGAGATCATTGGAAAGGTTACAATCAGTAATAGTAGTATAGGTTGCTGATTAAAGAGGACATCCATTCATCTACTGTATTTTCTAACCAATGTATCCAATATAGGGTCATGGAGTTACTGGAGTCTTTCCCAGCAGGCAACCAGCACAAGGTGGGATACGCCTTGGATAGGATACCAGTCCATCACAGGGCACACACTCAAACCAGTTCCAGAAGCCAATTAACCTATTAGTTATACAGACATACTGTATGTCTTTGGATTTTGGGAGGAAACCAGATCACCTGGAGGAAACCCACATGAACACAGGGAAACATACAAACTCCATACAGACAGCACACCTGGTCCAAAATTAAACCAAGAGCCCCAATGCTAACCACTGCACCTCCATGCTACCCTACAGAAAAATGTGAGAGGAATTCCATCAAAACAAGGTGAGTGTGAAAGGTAATCTCCCCATGATAGGGGGCTCTTTCAATCTATTTCCCTAAAATAGGGCGCACATTAGTTGTATTTCTCCTTAGCATGGGAGCAATTTGAAGGCATTATCTTGACTTGCACGATGCCCTGTAAGCATTTTCTCAATACAGGTACTGTATTCTCCCAAATTAAAGGTTGCATTAGAGACATTCCTTGATTTAGGGGGCATGTTAAATGCATTCCCCTGAGTTATAGAGCACTTTAGGGCATTCCCCAAAATTAAAATGCATCTTTTATTTTTTACAGAAATACTCCAATTATCAGAATAACGTATTGTCTTAAGCTCCTGAAACACAAAGGGGTTTCAATTGCATCCACTCTCATACTGTCACGCTCATTACACCTAGAGGGAGCTCTACGTTCCTTCTGTTCATAGTTCCCTGTGATTATTCATGTCTTTCTGGTGTGTCTTGTTGTGTAGCCTATTTATTTCCTGCTTCTGCGCTGCTACTCGCTCAGCATTGTTGTTCAGTTGTCCTGAGGCCTGCTTAGCATCAGGTCACTCCTGGCCTTGTCCTGAGGGCGTAGGTGTCTATACGGCTTCTCCTGAACAGCTGAGCCCGGGCTAACCTCCGTCTCGCTGATACGCATAGGGTCTTTATCGCTCTCTTGCCATTCCACGGTTCGTCCTGTCGGACTTACGTGACATGTACGGTAATAATCACCTCCATGTTTAGTTCTGTACTGAATTGTGGTTCCCCTAACAAAACACATGCACAGACCGTGACATATAATTATGCACGGAATCAGGTTTGCATTCTAGCCGGGACAAAACGGCCATGGAGACATCTCTTGACTCATCACAGGTTTAGGAGCTAGGGGCAGAGGTTGGGTATTTTGGGTATCTTTATGGTGAGTGTATCTGTGTCTGTGTACTCTGGCAAGGATAGGATTTATAGAAGACCAGTTTCTCCAAAATTGTTAGAGGATCACTGAGTAGAGTAAAGAAGTTTATTGCCATATGTATGTACCTGTACATTGGAATTCTTATTCATGCTAATTTCTTGGGACATCCACGGTACAGCTCATGACACAGTACAACAGACAACACCCACAATGTAGACAATACATTACAAATATAATAAATAAATAATAACAACAACAGAACAATAAACATATAGTACCGAAAACAACACGGTAGTCCATTAAAAAAGTGCGTGGTACAGATGTGCATTGAGTCTGAGGCATTGCAGTTGCTGTTAAGGATGTGTACCGAATTAGGGTAGAAATTCCCCGAAGAAACTGGAAATTGATGTGTGTCTTTGTCCAATATTGAGTCTTTTCTCTTTCATACTTTTTTCTGTTCACAAGAGCACTGCGTAAACTTTTTTGTCAGGCCTATATTTTCTTCTGTTACCACCCTTGGAGGTACTGCCAGCTGGATTTGTCACTTAGCCCGAAGGGACATTAGCCAACACTCATTCTGCCTGATGTCAGGATGATAATTGCTTGAAGTCAGAAAATGGTTCATTTGACATGCAAATCTGTTAAGTGTTTTAAAAAACTATGTGATTAAATTGAAAAATCTGGCAAAGAAATGGCTGTTATCTTGTCCATATAAATAGATTGTGAAACCATTGTAACAACAAAGCAATAAACCTACAGTAAATGATTCTCAGCTTGTTTCAGGATAAATACATGTAATTCAATGCATTATTCTACATACAGTACAGACCAGCAGGTCATTACGTAATAAGGAAGACATGATTTCTAAATTAAAAAAAGAAATTAAATCACAGGAAAATGATATCCTTGATATTCTCTCTTTGATTTTCTCCATCTCAGACAATGACGCAAATGGATCTCTTCTTCTCCCAGTGGCCAGCTGAGTCAGGTGGAGCTTGATATTTGCTAGTACCTCTAAAGATTGACAAAAGACTGCAGCTAACAAGCATCATTTAATGTAATCCCTCTTCCAGCCTCAAGATAATTTATTATTCCCCATTTCTAATTTTGTAAAGTAGAAAAAGCCTTCTCATTAAACCAAAAGTACTACTTACCTAGTAAAAGGTTAATTCACATGAATGCACAGTGTATAGTTTATTTTAACCTGCATTGCTTATGCATTGTTCATTTTATCCTGAGAAAGTGTACTGTATAATGGTACAGATCTTCTAAAAAGCTAAGAAACATAGACAGTACTGAGACTGCAGTTTTATAGGGGGAAATCTTTTATTCTATCATGTTACACATTAACAGTTGAATTTAATTCCAAACAGCTCCTATAAGTCTTTAATGAATTTGTAAAATAAAACAGCATTTCATGTAAATGTCTAAATCTATTTATCTTACAAAAATCTACAGTTCTCTCCAGATTAAAATGTTTTACTTAAGTAAAGTGTTGGTGTTACTTGGAGTTTGTGGAACAGAAGGTGGTACTCTTCATTTTGTACAAGAATCTGGAAATGTGAGACCCCTATTTTTGGCAAAAGGATCAAGTTTGTATTTCACATACTTCAAAATAGCTAAATTTTAAAAATCAGGGAACATCCTTATGTTATTTCAAAAAACATATTGATAAAAACTGTACAAAATAATAAATTAGAAGGTATGTTAGCAACAGTGGCTACAACCTCTTAAATGCTATGCCTTACAGACAGAAATTACTCCAATCTAAAACCAATTAACCTCTTTCCCCTACATCTACTGACACACTGTTTTATACTACAACTAAATTACTATTTGCTCTCATTTAAGAATGTACATTCCAGACCATTACCCCATAACACAGTTAGTGACTGATATACATCAGGAGAAACTAACTACTGCACAAGTGTCTGAGGCTCTGTTTGGGAGCTGCTACTAGCAGGCCCATGTTAATTACAGCCCTTCCATAGAACAACCTGCTACATAAACAAATGCCCTGCTGTTAGAGGGGCCATCTTTTAAATGAGATCTTAAACCAAGTTCCCAATGACTCAATCATTGAAAATCCCATGGCACATTTAAGAGTAATGGTATTAACATCAGTGTTCTGGCTATGACACTATGCACCCTGCAGCCCAACTACTGTACACAGCTTTTCAGATCAGAAGTTACAGAAATTGCTTCACCAGTTGAATTAAGAGGGATCTTAAAGCCGGATTGTAAAAGATCAGAGTGGAGATTAGCCAAGATACAGGATTAGCACCCTTTCTCCTTTAGAAAGTGAACTTTAAAGAACAGGGTGTCAAGATGTTGGTTTAAGTTCTCATCTGACGGACAGCACTTCCTACAGTTGGGTGTCAAACTGAGTGTGACAGGCAGTCAGCCCTGAAAGCCATCTGGCGGGAGTCCTGCTGCCAGTCTTCGACATTCTGTTTCCTTGCAGCTGAGCTCCTGGTTATTTAAACCTTGTGCTTCTTCTTGTCTCGTTGTCTTCTTGTTTGTGTGGCAATGTGAGAGAAGACTGCACACCAGGGATCTGTGAAAGAGCCATGAAAAAAAAATATTGAACTATTGAAAATAATGTACTGTCAAGGTGACATCTTTGGTCTTTCTTTAACAAAAAAATGAAAAAATGATACCATTTGTTATTTTGATTTTCCTCTAGTTTGTCACCCTATGATACTGATTTGTTTGGGGCTAATTCTGAATTACTGAAGCAACATGGTTTTGCTTAGAGAATTTAAGAGGCCCCATTTACTGACCAGGCCCAGCCTTGCTTAGCTTCTGAGACCAGGCTACAGGCTGGTCATTCTACTACCAAGTAGCCTCTTAAGGTGATGAAGCTAATGTTTGGCCATAGCAGGACAGCTGTGTTCTACCCTTAGATCCAGTCTTTCACTCAACATTGAACTTCCCTTCAATTCCTTCCTGTTCTGCAGTGTTTCATCAGTTTCCTCACCTGTGAAACATCCTAGGAACCAGAAATGCAGAGAGTAGCAGAGCTGCCAGCAGGAACCAACAGAGAACAGCCCACACCAACCAGAACGGATCATGACTGGAGAGAGGAGCCACTGACAGGTCAGGTAAGGTAGTGGGACACACACATCAATTTCAGGGCTAGGATGAAATACAGTATCTGTCACGACTCTTACCTTCTCTCATACAGTAAATGCCCTGGCATTCCCACTCGTACTAGATTCCACACACGCTCATCCAGGAACTAATTTTCCATCCGCGTCTCAATCAATCAATCAATCAATCAATCAATCAATCAATCAATCAATCTCTCTCTTCAATATATAAACTCTCTTCACCGGCTTACCTATGTATGCTCACTATTGAGAAGTCTTCCACAGCTTTCTCTTGTGTGCTCAGTTATTCTCGACCTGACTCCTTTGACTACCCGACCTGGTTCTTCTAGTTGGATTTGGAATATCGGAGGAGAGAATTCTGATGGAACTTCAGAGTATTACAAAGTGCTTCATGATTTGAGGTGTCAAGGCAAATAATTCTGCTTCTCAACCTTGTTTCTGTAAGTAACTGGCTGTAATATTACAGTATGTTGGTCATGCATCTTCAGGATCTGAGCCCAAATTATAATTCTGAGAGATTCTTTTCAGCAAGATCCTGAGGTGGTTCAGGAGAAATTATTTCACACAAAATAACCAATAGATTCCACTGTATAATTTCCATTACCAGACTGATCCTCTTGAAAACTGCCACAATTCTTACCTATATTTCATTCATATTAGTTCTTGATTCCAGATTTGTGTAATGCGGGCATAGAATTGTAGTGTTTATTCCATTTCAATCTGATTAAAAATATATGCTGAATTTAATCATCTCCTACTGCTTTGTTTTTCTTTACTTGCATGATGACTTTCATCACCTTATGAAGTGCTTATGAAAAGTTCCAAGCTCAACTCTAATTAGATACCGTGGGATGGAAATTAATATACTGTCTGTCTATTGACAGTGGATTCCTGATTGAATAATAGATCTTCAAATTGTTCCTTCCACCTGACATTGAAGCCTTCCTTTTCTTTGATCATATACTGTACCCCCCATCCTGAGATATCAAAGAGAATAACACTCAGTTCTTTAGACCTTAATCTTGTGTCAGGACACAGATATCATTTATGTCTGCAAGATGTTTCCATATCATATCATGATCATATCATGCCCAGCAGCTCTCCTTCAAGTCACAAGTTCTCCTTTGAACCCCCCCCCCCCCCCCACTTTGCTTGTTGGTGGGTCAGCTTCTTCTGCCTGTTTGAGCGCCTCTTTCCTACACAAAAAAAACGTTTATTTGTGAATAAAAGATAACCAACCGGACATCTTTGTCATACCAGTCATGCTGTTTCATGGTAGAAAATCCAAAGCGTTTCTTTGTACTCATTATGGTTGATAGCCATAAATGGGTGAATGAGAGTGTTATCTGTCCATCAGTTATGAGATCCTATCTTTGATCTTTGTGAAATTTTTGTGATTCCAGGTTAAGACTAATGACTCAGTCAATTAGGTGATAGTGTTGTCAACATGTGATTTTGAGTTTGTGATGAAAGAGGGTGTACTGTATATGATGGCAGAGCCATTCTCAGTGTGTTACGCCACGCCCCTGAAGGACTCATCATTCCACCTCGCATTCTAGCACAGTTCCTAATTAGCCAATTTACCTCAGCCTATTTAAGGCTGCTTTACACACTTCTCTCTGCTCAGTATTAGGTGTTTCCTGGCTAGAGCTACTCTTCCTATTGCCTTTCTAGTTGTTTATTGGCTTCCTGACCTGGTTTGTTCCCCGACTACATCTCCTGGTTTCGGTTTTGGCATTATACTGATTGTACTGGTTTTGACTCTCGGCTTCCGGCTCCGCTTCTGGTTTTGTACTTTTGCCTGGCTTGATTACCCATGGCTTTTAAATCTTGGATTGCTCACTCGACTACACCTCTGGATATCGTTCTGGTTTCTGCATAGGGTCCTGACTACTACTTCGTAACACAGTGCATTTGTTAAGGAGAAAAGTTGACATTTCCAACTCCCTCCTTGCTAATGGATTTATTCCAGAGGGGCATTCCTTACAACTCTGGAGTTGTTTCCAGGTAGAATAGATCTATTCTCCTTTGGGAATCCACAAAGCATTTGGTCGAGCTTGGCATATAAATCTTGCTTTTGTGGTCTGAATGTAGATTAGGGACATTACACAGTGAAAAGCATACGTAAGAGTTCAGTGAACTTAAATTTGTCATTTACTATGAAATTAAATTTGTACTTCAAGTAAATATGAGTCACAAGTGTTTCAGTTTTTTTTTATTTCTGGATAGTTTTGTGCATATATATTAAACCAAATTAGATCAAAAATATTTTTATGTCAAATCCCCCTACCAATCTCAAATGTGTGTAAGAGTTGGGACAAATTAACTTAAAGTAAATTAAACTAGTGTAAAGGTTGTATTTTGTCACATACCCTTTACATGCACTGACTGCTTTATGGCTGTGAACCATCATCATCACCATTAGACTCTTGATATATTTATTTGAAAAGCTTTGCCAGCTCCTTAACTGCACCTATATTCAGCTGTTGTTTGTTTGAGTGTTTCCGAAGTTAGGAGACTGACTTAACCAGTTTAAAAGTTTCCACATTGTCTTTCTGATGAACCCCTTGGTTAAATGTGCAGCATATTTTGGGTCATTGTATTGCTGCTGGGAGAATCCCCATTGAGGATAAGTATTTGAGACATTTTTGATGCAGGCAGACAAGACGTTTTTGTATACTTCAGAATTCACTATGCTGTCATTATCAGTTACTGTAAGTCTTCAGTAAAGACCAGTGAGCCAGTTCCGGAAGCAACCATGCGTGCCTAGGTCATGACACTACCTCCACCAATGGTGGTATGCTTAGCATTTGCCGTTCCTCTTGTTTTCAACACCTTTGTTTTCTGTCACTTAGATAAACATGTATCGTCATCTTGTTTTGTCTGTCCATTAAACTTTTTCCACATCTGTTGTGGTTCATCTTTGTACTTCTTTACAAATTCTAACCTGGCTTTTTTGTTTGTAGTGCTGATAAGAGATTTGCATCTTGCAGTGTAGCCTTTGTAATTCTCCTGTCGAGGTCATCTGCACATCTTCTTTTAAGAATTTAAGACAAATGATATTTAAAGATTGTTGTACCTCATGTCTACTTGTTGTATGTTTTACACAAGAACAGCATGTCTCCCCAACTAAACAGAACTGAAAAGTGAATTGGCTTTGATTAATACTGCACCTCCAAAAATTAACCCACAAAGTTCTAATTCTTACCAATAACGACTTTTCCTGCTTTCTGATATATTCCCATCACAGTCTCTGAACCTGTTCCTGACTCCTGGTTTCACAGTGCTCATTCTCTCCGGAATACACTCTGCAGCTGTACTGATGAACATTGTTGTTTCAGAGAGGGTCTCCTAATAAACTCCTGTGTGAATATAGCACTGCCAGGAAATCTGCGTCCATCTGGATTCCTCTTTTATGTGTCCCAAATTCAACAGGTTAGCTTCAGCCAGAACCAGTGGCTGAAGTTTAAAGAGCTGTTACCTCTATGCCAGAGAAGCCCTGGCCTCATTTTCCTTTAATGCTGCGTTAAACCATTAAGGTCTACCTGTTATATCACACTCTGATCCTAAGGGTGAGCACTGAGCCTTTTCAGATGTCCACTTCTGTGTCAGCTCTTGAACAACTTAACCTAACCAAAGGAATGGTGTCACTACAAGACTAGACCCCTTTACCTAGTTATTAAAAAAACGTAATGAAACTCAGCTTAATTAGATTCCTAACTTCCAATTTCAGCAAATTCTAGCGCTGTACTCTTTCTCTAGAGTAGCCCTACGCTGCCCTCTAGTGGCTCTGACTGACATCGATATCTCCCAGAATAAATAGACTGTAAACTGAAATCCTATTTAAAAATAGCCGTAATAGGAAATTGAAATAGTTATCATGGAATGTATTTGTGTTCAGGAGTAGAAGAGGGTCTTATGATTGGGAAAAATTAACAGTGTTCCTGATTTAAAGTAATAATAATAATAATAATAATAATAATAATAATAATAATAATAATAATAATAATAATAATATGCATGCAAGGGCTGCACCACTCTGATGTTCAATAATGATGTGTTAACAATGCACAAAAATATGTTGTGGATTATATGAAATATGATCTTACCACTGTAAGAAAACCGGCTCAGGGACGCCAAATATGTAATCATAGTGGCAAAATGAAATGTAGTGGCTCTCTGAAGGCACCAGTTCTGTAGGGTTTGGGCATTTACTGAGACAATTATTAATTGTAGCAGTAAATCACAAAGTTGATTCTTTTGATGGCTTTAGAATCCAACCATACGACATAACTCAAACAATGCGCACCCACAGGTACTAATACACGAGGATACATTTATTAATACACAGAATATGCATGTAAAACTAACAGATCTTATCGAGAGGGTTATCAGAATACAAAAAGTATGTATTCAGTCAGTTACGAAGTGTTACACATATCAAGAGGACATACGTTCAGTATATCATTCATTTAGACCGTTTCATAAATGAACTTGGTTATAACTTCTACATTAGATACTCAAAACAAGTACATAACTCTTAGGAATTAAATTGATATCAACTGGTTGGGATAACAATTGAATTCTCGAGCTGTAATGCATTGAAGTTGAATACTCATCCAATCTCTGGGGATTCAGATCTCCTGCGAGCACAAAGAAACAGTTGCAGGCTGTTGCTGTCCAATCCGCACTCTCTGGCTCCGTGCCAGGCTGTGCTGTGCGGCTTGCGACAGTGCGCTGCTGATGCTCACTGTTGGCTTTAACTAGCAAAGTTTGTGCACAGGAGAAAAGATGACTGTGGGTCCCAGCAAGTCAGGAAGAGGACCGGTTCATTCCTGATGAAGAGCTAGTTCTGAATAGTGATTCAGCTGTCCACAGTTCCGACCTGTTTACGAGGCCTGCTGCTGGTGCTAACCTCGGGTGGATCCTCTAGTTACTCTCTGGCAACCTCCGCTCTAGACTCTTAGAACAAAGGAAAGTTCTGGCACTTGGACACAGTGGCCGTTCCGTGGTTGCCTGGGCTGAGTCTCGGGATGGTCAGGAGGCGCGCTGCGAGAATGTCCTGCCCTTGGGAGCCTTCTGCTCCGGGGCCGTCCTGCCCTGGAATTCTCCTTTGAATTCCCTTTAGAATAGTCCACAGAATTCTCCTGAATCCTCACTGAATCTCACTGAATCTTACAGGCTCTCTGTGTTGCCTGTTTTTACCTGGAGGAACTTCAGCTCATTCATTGGCTGAAAGTTCCATGGGCATCTATTTAGACCGTTAATAAAACTGGCAATTCAGTATTCAAAAGAAAGCTTTTCAGTGCACACACCTGTTATCAGCTTATGGTCATAGATTCGCCCTTGTGCAGCAAGGGGTAAATGACTTTTTGTTGCACATTGGACAGTGCCATGTGGACAACATGCAAACTCCATATAGAGGGTATTGACCTTACTAGACAAAAAGTGTGAGGCAGCAGGGTGAATCAACAAGACACCATGCTTGTTAATATAATTCTAGTTTAGGAAAAACACATTGTCCAAAGAAGAGGTTTTTGCTTTAACTTTCATTATTTTATTACTCTATTATTGTTTTGACTAACCCTCTTCATTCACCCTGAAAATGACCATTACCTCTATTACCCACACACTGTTCTTCCCTTTTTCTTTGTTTCTCTGTTGCACAGAGCAGCTTGCACTGTCTCATAGACTGACTTGTAACTGCTGTGTACCCCCGAGACACACCTGCCCCCCGGCTCCATCACTACCATCACTGCTCTTCACCTGAAAGAACAGGGCTCTAAAGGTAATGTTTAGCTTAGGACACCAAGGGTCATATGATTCCTTCTTTGATATAGTACCACTACAAAATCTCTGAGTCTTTGCTTTCAAATTGTTGCTCACAAGCTTTTTAGAGGTCTTTATCAATTATTTTAAATGGATCATGTACTGTAAATGTTCAAATGCAATCAAAATTCCAGAAGACTAGCTTTCTAACTTTTACCTTTTAGCTACCTAAAAAGCTGGCTTTTTCCACTTTTGAACAATCATCAGAACTGTGCTGGAGTTTATTGTGAAGATTGTACCATAATTGCTTACTGTGGCATTACTGTGGTTTTCTCAGAAGGTTTGTTTCTGCCTTTGGTGGTATCACTGTCTTTGATGGTCACTACTGTTATTGGTGGTATCTGTTCAAAGGTTGGGCTTTTTGTGACTGCTGCTGAAGAAAAGTTAAGAAATACCAGTAAGAGACTTCTAAAAAAGGAGTAGATAAAATTAGTATTTCTTTAAAGTTACTTGTTAACATAAGGGGCTTTATCTAAAAACAGTGCAATTATTTCTGTTCCTGGTCCTTGTTGCACAGTGAATGATATGGAAAACTCTCCTGTTTCAAGACCCACATGTTCCATGATGTCATCTCTCAGACAGCACATGGCTCTGTAGATCAGGCAGGACAGACAGTGAGAGATCAGCCCCTCTCATTTATCACGCTCATTTATCATGTTCAGCAGTCAGACAAGACCAGGAAATCCTGCTTAACAAGAGCTCTTTCCTCTAACACAAGTTAAAAACATTCCAAGATATAGAGAAATGCGTCTCTATGGAGTGAAGAACGAATGCAGTTATGTATCAGGGTAGCCTGATCTACAAGTTTCTCATTGTCTTCTCTAGAGACATAAAGGAATTGTCTTACTTACCATTGTACACAGCGAGGTACAGGGGAATACCATAATCAACACCCGTTCTCTCTATAGCACACCAGTACCAGTCTTCATCCTTCTTTTCCAGACTGTTCAGAGTCATAGTGAACACTCTGTGGAATGGATCGTCTCTGACTGACACTTTCACAGTCTTACAGGTGCTCCGTTCCCTTCCTTTGCACCAGTATTTTGTACTGGTGTCATAGTATGAATCATAGCGACACTGGACAGTAACTGATCCTCCCTCTTGGCCCCTCAATGAGTTACTGAAAACTGATAGGACAGAAGAACCTGCAAGATAATTACAATCAGATCATTAAATTCAAGTTCTAAATGTTGAATAATGTACTTATGTTTATGTATTTTTGGTTAAATGCATTTAATAATCTAGAAGTAGGTATTCGGGTTCTGTACTCATAATAGAAATCTTGATTGCTCAAATCGCAGCTGGGACTCTGCTGTTGTACCCTTCAGAGATCATTCTGTATAAATGGATAAAACTGTATGTCACTTTAGGTGAAAGTATCAAGCTAATTAATAATAATGTGGCACAAAAGATCATCATGTGTTATATGATCCAGTAAAATCCTAATAAAAACAACCAACAAAATCAATTTACAGACTATGTAAATTGACTCATCAAACAGACTTCTCAAACCACAACAACGTATTTCTGCAAATGAAAGCACAAGACATTGCAGTTGGGCTTGTTTAATAGCCTCATGTATGAACGTGAACCCAAAGCATCTACACCTGGGTTTCCATGCCAAAGCCTGTATACAGTAAACTAATGATACATTGTTTATGCAGTCAGGAAACAAACCCATTTCCTGCCTTTGGAATTTTTGTGGAATAAAGTCAGTGGACTTTCTTTGGCACAGGACTAGTCAAAGATCAATTATCGTTAAATTATCTGCTCTCTGAAAGCGCATAATATCTAATTTGAAACTGATGTGTACATTTAGCTACATACAGTATATAGGAAGATAAACATCTTACAAACACGTAGAGGCAATTCTCATCATGCTTATGTGTTTTCTGGTAGTACGATGATCTGAGGATCTCAGTGAGGATTTCAATATGTTTTGAAAGCTCCTACTGTAAGTAATCTGTTTCAAAAATCACTTTTTCCCAGTTTGTTCCAGACACCCACTTTATGTAAAAAGTGGAAAAGTGCCTCCTTGACTCCATCCTAGATACATACGTCATAAATAGTCCTAATACTGTATTTAGCTGAAGAAAGATGTGAAGACGGGGGTTTGAATTTAATCCTTTCTGTAGGGGGTTTAGACTTCTAAGTCACAAGCTGGGGTTTATGGCAGGAAAGGGGGTTAACTGATAAGGATTGCAGATGCAAGCTAGGAACCCCCCTGGGTGTAATGTTAAACTGACCATTTGTCCAGAACATCGTAAACTGGCCAAATACCATGAACCCCCTTCTTTACCATCAGACCGAGTGACGTCAGAAACGGAGAAGAAAACACTATATAACCCAAAAGTTTGTAACAGTACGGGGGAACAATACTTCGGTTTTGTTGTTTCTTGTGGGAAACAAGACTTCGGCTTTATTGTTCCTTGCATGCAATAAACTCATCTGTTTTACTTCATCTCGGGATCAAGAACCTTATTTCTTCTGTTACAACATAGCCTAGCTCATTCTGATTCCAATTTTAGCGGTAATGCTTGTTAATAAGACAGAATTAAGTGTTGCTGTGCTTTCCCAAATGAGGCCCCATCTCCCTCTTCATCTCTGTGGTGCAGCCACAGAGAAACTATTCATACAGGCTGATTTAAAGATGTTTTCTTTTGATAAGGGACAGCTCCCAAATGGGGATGCACTTAGCTAAGCCTGGCTATCATGATCAATGGTCATCCATTGGCGCCTATCTGTCTAGGGAGTGCCAGATGGACATCTGGACTAAATTCCTAGGTGTCAGGAGTAAGATACTCATATCTCACCTTGATCAACCAATCAGGGACTGGTAGGGCCGAGTAACCCACGTGGGACTCTGATGCCCATGGAACTTTCAGCCAATGAACGAGCTGAAAGTCCTCCTGGTAAAAACAGGCAACACAGAGGGCCTGAGAGAATATTGTGGACTTTCTGAAAGGGAGAATCTCAAAGGAGAATTCCAGGGCAGGACGGCCCAGGAGCAGAAGGCTCCCAAGGGCAGGACATTCTCGCAGCGCGCCTCCTGACCATCCTAAGACTCAGCCCGGACAACCACGGAACAGCCAGTGTGTCCGAGTGCCAGAACTTTCCTCTGTTCTAAGAGTCTAGAGCGGAGGTTGCCAGAGAGTATCCACCCGAGGTTAGCATCAGCAGCAAGCCTCGTGAACAGGTTGGAACTGTGGACAGCTGAATCACTATTCAGAACTAGCTCTTCATCAGGAACGAAACCAGTCCTCTTCCTGACCTGCTGGGACCCACAGTCACCTTTTCTCCTGTGCACAAACTGTGCTAGTTAAAGCCAACACTAACTAGCCGGTCAGTGAGCATCAGCAGCGCACCGTCGCAAGCCGTACAGCACAGCCTGGCACCGAGCCAGGGAGCGCGGATTGGACAGCAACAGCCTGCAATTGTTTCTTTGAGTCCGCAGGAGATCTTAAACCCCAGAGATTGGATGAGTATTCAACTTCAATGCATTACAGCTCGAGAATTCAATTGTTATCCCAACCAGTTGATATCAATTTAATTCCTAAGAGTTATGTACTTGTTTTGAGTATCTAATGTAGAAGTTATAACCAAGTTCATTTACAAAACGGTCTAAATGAATGATATATTGAACATATGTCCTCTTGATATATGTAACACTTCGTAACTGACTGAATACATACCTTTTGTATTCTGATAACCCTCTCGATAAGATCTGTGAGGTTTACATGCATATTCTATGTATTAATAAATGTATCCTCGTGTATTAGTACCTGTGTGTGTGTGCGTTGTTTGAGTTATATCGCATGGTTGGATTCTAAGGCCATCAAAAGAATCATTTTGTGATTTACTGCTACAATTAATAATTGTCCCAGTAAATGCCCAAACCCTATAGAACTGGTGCCTTCAGAGAGCACACTACACAATTATAACCACTGCGGAACTGCATCACCACTGCCTCATTTAAACAACGTGAAACATAAATTACATCATAGTACCAATACACTGCTGGATGTACTGGAGATACATACCTGGCCACTGGTTGTACAGGAACTCTGTCAGGCATTAGAACAATTTTGGAAGAAAAATATTCAGCAGGATTTGCAAATGGGCTAATGGGGCTAATGTGTGCCAATCCAGTGTATGAGTAATGCTTGCGGTGTTTACTCAGGCAGTGTTGTGCCACAAAACAGGATGATGTTTGGGTCACAGAACATCAATATACCAGTATACTGTTGGGTGTAGTATCTCTTCTCTGTCATTGTGCAGCATTTTGAGAAAACGCTGGATGTGTTCAAAGGCCTCGAAGAGATGGCACTCCACCACAGCAATGACAACAGCACAGCAGTCCTCTCCAGCAAACATTTTTCATGGCAATGGTATCAGGAACATGATCCCTATGTTGCCTCCATTCTTTTATATTTGTGTACACAGAAATATCCTTTGGTGGAACAGTGCTGTCTCGTGTGTCACTGTAAGCGTTATGTTACCATTTGAAATCAAACCTTTAGCTCACTTGTTCAGATACGTGCCAGTTTAGACGTCAGTGCAATTAGGCCAGCTGTAGTAGCAGCTGGCACAATACAAACAAGCAAATCATATCACTCAATTATATTTCCACTGTGATGTCCCAACTGGGCAGCAACTTGCAGGATAATCTGCTGCACTGTATATTTGCAGATGGTGAAGTGTTAAGAAATCCACTTTGAAATAAGAAACGCCAAATCCTCTGGCTGTCCATTGACAGCTCATGCTTGTGTCTGTTCTCCTCAAAGCTCTCACCAAAAAGGTGGCGATGGCACTGAAATTAGCAGTGGAGGATTCATCACAAGATGGTCCACATGGGTACACAAGTATCCAGGCCTCTAAATGTTGCGTGTACAGATCTTTGGCTCTGATCTGCAGGCAGTTCATACTGATCAGAAACAAAAACCCACCTACTGTATAGTAACATGAAAAACACGGCTTGGATTTTAATGTCATTAAAAATCCCAGGGTGTTTCTCGTAAAGAGTAGGGGTGTAACCCCGGCGTCCTGGCCAAATTTCCCATTGGCCCTTATCAATCATGGCCTCCTAATAATCCCCATCTATGAATTGGTTTCATTACTCTGCTCTCCTCCCCACTGATAGCTGATGTGTGGTGAGCGTTCTGGTGCACTATGGCTGCCATCGCATCATCCAGGTGGATGCTGCACATTGGTGGTGGTGGAGGGGAGTCCCCATTACCTGTAAAGCGCTTTGAGTGGAGTGTCCAGAAAAGCGCTATATAAATGTAAGCAATAATAATTATTATTATTATTATTATTATTATTATTATTATTATTATTATTAATGAATATTTCTTAAATTGGGTGACAGTGTGGATTGCAAGACACTAAGCACTGTTGTCTCATGGCTCCTGGGTCTTGGGGGTTCAGTTCCAGTCTGCGCCACCATGCTCAGGTTCTCTGATTTCCTTTCACAGGACAAAGACATACTGGTAAGTTAATTGGTTTCTGGTAAAAACTGGCCCTGGTGTGAGTGTGTGTGTCTGGGTTTGTGTCTCTGTATGTCTCTGCAATGGACTGGCATCCCATCCAGGATGTATCCTGTCTTACGTCTGTTTCTTGCCAGGATAGGCACCTGTCAGGAGGGATGGAACAATTCCAAGGAAACAAATGACAGTAAACCAGTTCTGGGCCTTTATGTTTTATCCATAGCAAGAATGACCTCTGATTTTTTTTAAATAGATATCAAAATGGATGAATCTTTTGCTGGGAGAAGAGGGATTGAATAAAAAAGTCAATTGTCTGTGACTTGACAATTATCATGTTCTTGGTATCAGGAATAGCAGAGGCTGAAACATTGGAATCTGAGACTGAAGGGATATATACATTGGAACTGAACTGGATTCGATGTTGATGATAGAAGTAGAATAAAGAAAGAAAGAAAGGGCCACTGAACTATGTTCGACATCAGGGGGCAGAGAAGAGAGAGATTTACAGTATAAGACACCTGCTGGCTAAACTGGTTGGGCAGACCCAGGGAAGCACTGGAACATCTGGGGTGGAAATCAAGGGAACTGGGTTGATGGTATCATCTGGACATGAAAAATGCTGGAGGACCGGGGCTTATTTACAGTTTACTTTAATTTGTAAAGCAAAAAGAGTTCTTTCCTTGAGGTTTCTAAAGGGTATTCTGTGCTTAAGGAGACTTTGCTGGAGTTTTCCTACAGTCAAGTTGTTGAGAGCAGGACAAGTTTTAGAGCGCACATGGGAAGAGATGCGAGCGCTATAACACAATTGTATTCAACCAGAGCCAGGGTCTGCACAATAGGTGGTCGAGAGGATAGTGGGTTTATAGCAACAGCAGATTTCAATGTTTAGTGAGACAGGGAAGCTTTGGAAGACTGACCTGGCAGGGAATGATAGGCAGGTGATTGTGGTACAAGGAAAATCTTTCAGGAACAGGCTTTTTGTGAGGAGACGCAGATTGCTCTCCAAGATCAAAGAGCATTAACTCTGTAGGCCCATGGAGAAAAGTGAAAAACAGTGGCAACCAAGCATGTAAGAGAACTCAAAGTAAGAGTTGGGCAGAAGACTAATGTGAAGGAGAAAAGGCTTCATATAGTATTTATGGGAGATTTTGTATAACTTAGGAAATTAAGTCAGGAATGATTATGAGTTACGAGGTAAAATTGAACTTTGCAGTCATGCCCCCTGAATTTCTTTGTGATCTAGATTAAAAATAAATAAGAAATTCTAATAAGAAAACAACACAGATAAAGAGGGGTACACATAAAGACAATGAACTGACATTCTTATTCCTGTTTCCAACACATTGCACAGTGCTGTACAGTTGAACCACACTCCCAACGCTGAAACAGGATGAAGGTTTCCACCAGGATTTTGAGAAACATGGTTTAGATTGTCTGTAGCAAAACAGTGCATTACATTTCAAGCGTGTGTGGAGTCATTCTTACCATCAGCCACTGTGAGGTACACTGCTGCACTATCATCAGACGAATACTGTATCTCTCTTTCCCACACCAGTACCAGCCAGCATCTTTCTTTTCCAGCCATCTTACAGTCACTGTGAACACTCCCTTTCTTTTATCATCACTTATTGACACTTTATGTGTTTTCTCTGCTGGATCAGTGGTTTTCCTCACTATATTACAGTAATTAAACTGATACCCTGTACACCAGTATTTCACGTAGTCCACGTAGCTCATGTCATAGACACAGGAGATGGTGGCTGATCCTCTTTCAGAAGCAGTCACCTCACTAAAAGTTTATAGGCTGGAGGCACCTGATGAAAGAGATATTTAATCATTATAGATGTTTTTATTAAAACAGCACATTTCTTTATACATAACTGGGCAGCTTAGTAGTGCAGTGGTTAGAATTGTAAGGCCCTGGGTTCAGTTCCTGGGGTGCTATCTGAGTGATGTTTGTATGTTCTCCCCATTTTCATGTGGATTTCCTCCAGGTACTCCAGTTCCACCACTCCAGTCCAACAACATAGTGGTAGGCTAATTAGTTACTGGTAAAATTTGGCCCTGCTGTGTACGTCCTGTGCTGAACTGCCACGTGTCCGTTGCTTGCCTGGTTAAGCTCTTTACTGGATAAAGTGGTAGGAACATGGATGGCTCGTCTGAAAGTGTCTTTGATACAGTATCAGATAATGAATGCCTTTTAGATATTAATTGTATCAGAAATTCAAAAAGTTGTTTTGGCCCAACTCTCACATATCCTAAACAGTAAAGTTGTCCATTCAGAACCCTCTTGTCCAGACATCACTAGATTGCTCCTGGGCTACTGTACATCAATAGCTGTCTACAGTGACTGGCACTCTCCATGGGGTGGTGCTCAATCCACAAGGGATGGGAAGGGTGGATATTGAGCTGGCTAAGGTATTCTTAACTTGCAGTCACTGACTGACAGGCTGGACAATTGTATGCTTGCAGTTTTGTCCACAACAGCCATATCACTGGTCCAAAAGATAATTAAACTCCTTTATGCAGCCTGAGATCCCTCATTTGGAAAGAAACTAAAAAGCTCTGTTCATTGGAAGTGTGCATTTTAGAAGAAAGACTGCACAATCCTTCCACGGTAGTCCATCCATTCCATAAATACACTGCATGCACTAAACACTAACTGTGAGAAAGGTGTGGTGTACCTTACTCAGGTGTACACTGTAAATTATATGGACTACAATGTGAAGTCAGCACAAGACAGCAGTCTGAAGACAGCACAGGAGAATCTGTCAAACTGGGGTACATTCAGGAAAATATTTTAAGAATTAACTTTTAAGAATGAAGGAATTAAGTGAATAAACTATTTAGTCCTGCAAAACAATCCACCATTTTAATCTATTGCAACAATCTATTGCAACAAATCTAGAAGTAAACTTTAATCTCTCTTCAGATTCCCCAAGGAGTAACAAGAATGGCTGTCACAATGCAGCCTAAAACACATACAGCAAGAACAGATCTTCAAATGAGCCAGCTCTTCCAGAGTGCTGGTGCTAGTGGCTAGAGTTTAAATCCAGTGAAGGACTCAGTCTGACTTCACCATTAGAAAATGGCACCTGAAAACTGCCCCTACAGTACTACAGATACAATTCCCAGTATAATGTATGTGGATCTAAAACCTCTTTCACAGAGTGCATACTAGAATGTGCAGCTGGAAGATGAGATACAGTATGTCTATCCAGGGAAAAGTGCACAAACACACCTAGAGCCTCACAAAGCATTCAAACTTTTCTGACTCCTGAGTAGATCTTAGATCTCTTGCAGCCAGGATTTGGACACAGATAAGGACCCATTCTAACATGTACCGTCCAAATTACACCTCTTACTTGAAAGCCAGACACCATGGTTACAATAGGAATGAATATCAATGTGTACGTGTGTAACTGTGTAACGTGTGTGTGTAACACACTGCTCAAGTTCCTGACGGCGTCTACATCACAGTTCCTAATTTGCCTAGCTGTGGTGTCGTCTAGTGGGTCTCTCCTAATTCTGTCAGCTTCACCATTGATCATGAAGGCCCCCCTTTTTTAAAGTTTATTTTCAAAAAAATTCTAAAAAACATGGGAGGGTTTCCAGAGTTATGTACAAGTCAGGCTGGTGGATTCCTGTGCCCCACACCTCATCACTTGGTTATACAGTACATGGACACACCTTGAGTATCTGTCAGGCTAATGGTTTAGTGTTTTATCTTGAAATTAAGCCACAGGAATGTATTTCACAATATTTGAAAGTAGATAAATTGAGAAATGTTGAGAAGCTCTTTCTGAAGCTAGATTAAGCAACTTTAAAGTAGAAGTATTTATAAATTAAGCAAATACAGTACCATATTGTGGTAGGCCAGCTGTTGTAGAGACTGTAGCCACAGTTAACCTGTCTTGAGATGTCATTTACACCTCTACAGAGGACAAGTGGTGAAGGGTTAGCTAACAAATTCTCAGATGCATGGAATTAGTTTTGCAGAGGATATGAGGAGGAGGCATGGTGTTAGTTGGGTTGCTTGTAGAGCCTTGTGTGTGCTCAGAACATAAGAAAATAGGCTGAATTGCCCTATAGTTTTTTCCCTGTTTTATCATTTTCAGGCTTCTATGGTTTCAGGTAGAAAACATAATCACCCACAGTTGAGTTTAAAGGGAGGTCACGTGAATACTCCCAAAATATGGAACACTACTGTATAACACTAAAGATGTATCCCTTCATTCATCCAGCATATTATTGATATGTGTATATTGACATGTACAGTACAGTAAGTTTATGTAACTAGTGGATTTGTCTGTATTTTTTAGTTTTTAAAAACTTTACATTAGTACATTACCAGGCAGAAAAGAGATATAGATTTTTTTAGGGGGTAAAATATCTTCCATCCATCCATTAATTTTCTAACTGCTTTATTCAATTCATGGTTGTTGGGGCACCAGAGCCTATTCCAGCAAAAAATGTGCACAAGACAGAATACACCCTGTACAGGATGCCATTCCATCAAAGACAGATGCTCTCACACCAGAGCCAGTTTTCCCAGCAGTCAATGAACCAACCAGTACATCTTTGGACTGTAGGACGAAACCAGAGCACCTGGAGGAAACTGACACAGACATGAGAAGAAAATACAGTATACTGTAAACACCACGCAGATAACACTCCAGGTCTGGAATTAAACTTTTTGAAATTCAATTAAAAATCCTTTTCAGTAATCAGGACTACTCAGTTTGTGACCTTTCCCATCCAGTACATTTCAGATTTGTTTTCCTTTTAGGGCTGTAATTTTAAAGTTAATTAACAACTGAGGCAATTAATGCTGGTTGGAACATTCTGAAATGTTCTGGGATGACCTGAATTGGAGGGGTCACTACTTAAGAAGCAGCCATTTATATGGCACCCCTGGAACAGTTGGGGTTAAGAGCTTTACTCAGGGGCCCAAAGGAGTAGGATTCCTCTGCTGGCCACATGATACAAACCTGCAACCTTCCAGCCACAGGCGCAGATCCTTAGCCACAAAGCCACCACACCATTTCCCGACTCAGATTCACTCATCAGCGCAGTTTGCAGATGCCTCTTTAATTTTGAATCCAAACAGAAATTATTGATTAAATTTCCATTCATACATTTCTATGCTTCACATACCTTCCATAACTAGGCACCAAATCTAGGTATTACCTGAGAGGAGATCCAGGAGGAGAAGAAACTCCATTGGTGAGTTAAAGATAGTAAAAGAGAATAGATCCTAACAAAGACAAGTGTCCTTGCATCTATAGAGCTGATCTGCTCTATGCAACTGTCTCTGTCTTCTACTGCAAATTATCTATGTGCGTCAATATGTTCTTATCCAGAACATCCTGCCCTTACAGAAACACTAACCACAATGACACAAAGATGTTAAGTCATCTGTCCTTTTTAGAAAGCAAAAGTTCAAACTACAAATACAAAAAAATAAACATAACAGAACAGCTTATCATGTATGCATCTCATATCATTTCCATTTCCAAGTAAGATTTTTAATTTCATTTTAATAAAAATAAAGAATTAATAAATTGAATAAATTTAAATAAATTAAAATAATACATAATTTTATTTAATTTCAATGAGCAAGAATTTCTGGGTTTGAAACAGCTTCACTAAATATTGTTGGAATCTAGAATGTCCAGGGTTATTGTTTTTCAACAGTCTGCGATATTAAATGTATGTAAGGCATTGACAGAGTGGCAAGTGTCGCTGTTACAGTATATGGAGTGTATCTCTGGTGTTCACAGCTCACACACAATTTCCAAAGCTGACTTTTGGAAAGAAAAAAGTAATACAATACAGTTAAAGAATGTCAGCTATTTGATAGATTTTTCTGATATTTGTACTCCATTTTTCATTTTAAAAAATCCCAAAAAATAAACCTGTAATCTGTCTACATCATAATCAGAAAGACTGGTGTGAGATCAAAAATGATTTTTTTCTCACTCTACATTTTCTATTTGCTGACACAATAAAAAATATTTTATCAGGAATGTTTTCTGTCATAAACACAAAGGTGATATGTGTATAAAGACCCATCTCATAATTCTGCAACATGGATATTAAACATAATCACAGAAAATATGCAGAAATAAACACATAAAAGAATAATGGTAAATTTTCAACTTGTGACATTTACAATCAGTGTTATTATCAGGTATGATCTCCATGAGGATTAAATAATGTGAGCCGCTATTATTGTGTGGTTTATTAAGGTAATTTACTGCACATAAATTAATTTACGTGTGTCATACCAAAGGGTTTGAATACTTATGTAATCTTGCTGTTTCCATTTTCCTCCATATTAAATTTCTTCTTTAATTAATTCTTTCTGGTTTTACTTTGTGGAGCAGGTTCTCACAGTGTGCGAACTCACACAGAGGAAACCACCTTCTCCTTTCAGACAGTTCTGAGACACTTAACCTGAAACCCTCGGTTTTGATTAGGCAGCACCAATTTAGATCATTAGAACATAGTTTTGTTTCTTGGCAGCAAATACTTCTTTATCAATGCACAATAGAGTTATTGACACGGAAATATCCCTTGATAAAGCATTTCTATGTTAGAATGTTGAGCATGTTGTTATTAGTCATTCATTTAAGCAAGTAGTCAAGGGTCAGTAGATAAAGACACTCCATTCATGTTCTGTTAATGTATTATAGATTAGAAATTATTTAGAAATGAAATTGAAGCCTCTAAGCTTGCATAAAATATAATATATATAATATAAAATATAATACAATTCAATAAAGTAGAAAACATAAGGGAAAACATTAATTAAAAAGCTTAAACATGTAAAACACTTCCACAAGGTCTCCGTAGTCCTGCATGAAAGAAACATCTACAGGTACTGCAGCATATTGTCATATACAGTTTTAAGGGATTTTAAATAAATTTTCTGGGGCGGTGCGGTGGCTCTGTGGCTAAGGATCTGTGCCTGTGGCTAGAAGGTTGCCAGATTATATCCCATGGCTGGCAGAGGAAACCTACTCCGTTGGGCCCCTGAGCAAGGCCCTTAACCCCAACTGCTTCAGGAGTGCCGTAAAAATGGCTGACATTGCCCTCTCATCCCAAGCTTCTTTCCCTGTCTGTTTGTCTCAATGTAAGCAAGCTGGGGTATGCAAAAAGACAAAAATTCTAATACAAGAAATTGTATATGGCCAATAAAGTGATCTTTTTTAATTATCAGTAAAGTATATCACTGAGCCTTAATGGACAATTGTCCAGAATAACAGAGGAAGCTCTCAGGCTTGACAGACTTGACAAATGGGAGCTACTGTATTTGGGTCTGGACCCAGTGTTTTGAACTCTAAGAGGACAACACACATGCTGCATGTGAAGGCCTACTGTTTTCACTGAATATGTACAACTGTTGTCTATGAAAAATAGTGAATAAGCTGAATTGGAAAAGTTGGCACATGGATGTCTTGAACATTTATTCCCTGCAACACCTCTCTGTCAAAAGTTAAGATCATCTTAGCTACAGACCTCATTACAGCAAAGTTCATACACCTCACAGTAAAGGGTGCAGCTCCTCCTCTCTGCCTACTGCTTTTAGAACTCAGCACTGACAAACACCCTTTTTTAATGAAAAGCACTTTTTACAAGCGTTTGAGACTATTCCATTTAATAGATGTAATATAAAGTGCTATGTTAAATTATAATTACATTTAATATGACATGGGGCATGTAATCAACATCATGGAGTTCTTTTATTTATATCTTTATTAATGTTATTTCCATACAAAATGTTGGAAATATTCATTCAGCATGTTCACTATGTCCTTTTCATTAATTAATTCTCTAATAGCTTATATATTATTTAGTTTCTTTAATTGATATAATATTGTAAACATTAACATTTCTTGTCTCCATTGCAATATTCTAATCTATTTATATATCTTCAGCTCTTTCATGCAGTCTGTAGAGTATTCTCCTCCTTCTGAATTATTGCTTAGTTTCTACATTAAGACATTAACGTCATGTTTTCCTAGTTTTAAGAATTAATTTGTTTTGAGCCTAGAATATTACAATTTTGAATTGATTACCATCCTTCATCTACTGACTAAATCTTTTTAATCCCATTTTCCATTATAAATGCAAACATTAAACTCCATAGATGAATATTTATCTTCTTAATATTTAAGAAAATATTGTAAAAAAAACAACCAGTGCCATCAACACTGGCACTGGCAATCACATCAAATCAAATTTGAGCTTTTGTGTTCACCAGCACAATTTCCCAAATTGTGTGTGGAAAATTGCAATTTTTTCAATGATATAGTATGACCTGTGCTACACATCTTCATCAAGCTTCTTGTGCCTGTGTTAAATGATCTATAGAACAGATTAACACATTAACACATTTAACAGCAACATACATCAGCAGACATTTTTGTTCCTTTTGGAATGCCTTTCAAAGTCAATTTCAACACAACATATAGTCTACACTACAATGCCAAAATCAGACACATGTTCAAGTCACTGATAGAATTTTAAAAATAAATGCATTAAATATCCAACTCTAAGCATATTTATTAATATAATAGTGTAGTGATTGCATATCCAGTGCATGACCTGTGAGACACTGTGGGCTGGCTATTTCATATGAGTTGTGATGTACAAAAGGAAATGTGTGTGTGTGGGGGGGGTTATAGAAAAAAAGATGCTGTCTCTCTTGGCAGCAGTTTTCACATTAAGCTCTAGCCCAGTGACGACCCTCATGTCATCTTCTGGTCTATGGAAAGTAGTTTTAAAAGGGGTGCCTTTGACACTGTGTCAAAAGTTCTGGGATGTTTTGCTAGCTTTCCCACCCAAGTCATTTGAAGTAAGATATCCAATTAACAGTCACACATTTAGAGAAAACTTAGTTACAGAAAAGTTTGGACTACAGATCAACTCTAGTAAAAGATGTGGGTCCACGGCTCCTCGAGCACTAACAGAAGTAGAGGAATGGTCCATGAACTGTGTAACTTTATTACACAGTAATAATAATACAGTATGTAGGCAATATTGTTACCTCAGAGTGGAATGGTGGCACATTGGTAAGCACCGTTGTCTTGCGTTAGCGGGTTATTCCGGACCTGGGGTGCTATCTGCATAGATTGTGTTTCATTATAAAAGAGAATCAGATTGTTTTAAGGGGAATGTCTACCATACTTCTGGTCTTATCAGATTGATCCAATGGTGGTGCATGGAGTCTCATAGCATTCCTCCCCCTGGTGTTAGACTATCCCTTTCACCATAGCCAGGCTTACTCCTTCCTACAGTATATAAGGGAAGTTTCCTCTTTTTCTCTCTGCCCTCGGGTGCGATTGCTCCTCTCTGTCTTTCTGCATGCCCACCTGTACCCTTCATGGACAATTAGCCTGAAGCTCCTGCCTCTCCTTCACAACCCTTTGACACAGCTAGGGGAAAGCAAGAATCACTGCAGTATAAAGAAAGTGGCATTTCAAATGAAGAATCTTCACAGACATGGTTCCCCTCAATCCCCACAACATATTAGAGCCTATTTTAATGGTGGTACATAAAAGTGTTGTAGCATTGTCCCAGCAGTCAGTCTCACCTCTTACCTCTCAGAGCTAAAGTATAGATTGCTAAGAAAAATGCTCATCTGCCTGTCGTGTACTGTAGTAATGGACAATACTATTTTCCACTGATAAAATAGACTCAATCAAATAATATGAAAGAAGTATGCACTGGAAAGACATCCGTATAACCTTATTATGTAACAGCATAAAATCCATGACCTTTCATCCTGTTCAATGTGAGGAAATCTGCCTCAGTATATTTCCATTAATTGTACTTGAACTTTAGATCTTTAATAACAGCATACTTCTTTTTGACACTTTATTCAGTAACATGTTAACCTTGGTAAAGTCAATAAAAGTTAACATGTTACTGAAAAATCTTATCATAGGATTGATAAGCTACCCAGATAATAATATTACTGAAAAATCTTATCATAGGATTGATAAGCTACCCAGATAATAATAACAGTCATTAATTTATTAAGTAATAAATGAGTGAAAATGCCATTAACTATCTTCAGTTCAGTTCAGTGAAAGAGAAGAAATCTTGCTCTAGCATCCTCAGTCACCTTTGCTATAGACATCTAATTGTAGTGTTAGTACTGTATATAGAACACATGATTCTAGTATTACTAGAGCTTTAACACTTCCCAGTTTTGTATTGAATCAAGTGTTGTAGAGCTGTAAAGGTGAATATAGTTCCATATGAATCCCAGGGCTCCATCTGGGGTCCTCACACTCCTAAATGTTGTGAGAATCTTAGGAGGTACTGTATGATCAGCTTAGCCAGCAGCCATATCATCCTGCAACTCACAATTACCAACCCACTGAAACTCAGCAGGTGTAAACCTGGTCAGTACGTGGATACTCCTTGGGGAAAACTAAGCTTGCTGCTGGAAGAGGTGTTAGTGGGGCCAGCAGGGGGTGCTCACCCTGTGGTCTGTCTGGATTTTAATGCCCTAGTATAATGATGGGACACTATACTGTTGCAAACCTCTATGGAAAGTGAAGGGCATGACAAGGCACAAAAAGGCGTCCTGGCCATCCACTGCAACCAAGGAAGTCTCCAGCCGTGATGACTACTTGTACCACCACACCCAAGCTTCTGAGGTCGAGAGAGTGGGACTGCTGAAGTGCAACGGCTTTCCCACTTCAAAACAAAAGCTCTCCCGCACAGGTTTCTTTCATGCAGCTCATCTTCTAAACAGATGAGCTGTACAAAGTAAACCCGTCATCATCAGTCACAACAGACAACCATCTTAATCAGCTTAGAAGGACAAGTTGAAGTTTAACACAATTGTCAATTTCCACAAATGCCTTCATCAGATAATATGTTTTAAAGCCATTTATCTTAACACTTGCAAATGAAGTCTCCATGGGTCTTTTGTGCAAGAACACAATGGTTCTTTTTGGTCTGCAGGTTCAACAGTACATGATCAGAAGGGAAAAAACAAGACTCTTCTGTTAGTGTTAATACTGTGCCTTTCAGAGTGGAGCTCAGGTGAATGAAAAACTGCCTCTCGAGGCCATCTATTCACATTTTCCATCATGTGTTAGAGCCCATTTGTTTAATAAATAACAGATTTATCTCTGGGAAAAAAAATATCAATATTGCCTCTTTGCACTTTCTTCTTAGTGATTAAGGCTGTAAAATCTGGTAACCTGATTAAGACATTCAGATATGAATTTCAAGAATTATTGCAACTTCATTTATTATGTTAATGTTTTGGTTTTTTGTCTAACAATGTCTGGGTTTAGCCTTGACTCTTTCTATCTAGGGTAAAACTGTAGAAAATAAGTGAAAACAAGCATAGACAGTGAATGAGTATTAATTCATTATATAATTTTAGCAGTAGCAGAATAAATGTAAACATAGATTACATTTGCATGTTTCTGTGCTAGACTCAGAACATGTACCAGCAGCTTCTTCTAGTAAAAAACTAATTAGCACTGCTATATTGCTCTGATGTAAGCATGTTTACTTCATGATTTCATAGCAATTTTGATTCTTAAGCAAAGACAGAGACATGCTGGAAGGTCTTCCTGGCTTGGCGGGATGACATGGAGGAGCCTGGGACAGAGAATGAGCTAGTAGGCCTAACAGCATCTCAAATGAGACTGCAGTACATGTGAGTTCTGGGGTAGAATGAAATTTGTTCTGAGCTCTCGATCTCTCAATCTCTCATCACATGGGCAGCTAAGACCATACCCCCAACAGCACAGAGGTGCAACCGTTAAGGGAACATTTCTGCAGGTGTAGAAGGATGTCAGCCATCTTCCTGGTGACGTACACGGTCCAGGAGTCAATTGCTCCATGTGCTACAATACATCTCCTTCCCAATGCCTCAAGTGGAGTCAATTGCATAAACCATAAACCACCCCAGTCCAGTCTGCAATCCCGAACATGTGCAAGTGACTGAAGTGGTATATTCAGTTGGTTCTTAAGTCGGACGAGCCAGGAATTTCCACAATAGTACAACTGGCAGAGTGGAGCCGGTAGGCTATTAATAGAGATATGGTCCATTGGATAGATCAGTAGGTGATAAGGCTTATGCTACAGAACAATTTATGGACATTTTTAGTGGGTATCACTGTACTGTATGGCCTAGACGTAGACAGGATTTAGACCTGCGAGAAACTGATGGCACAGACAGGTCATTGGAAGGCCAATTGATTCTGGAGAGAGGTATTGTTCTGGAACCCTCACTCGTGTGCTGTGCACATCGCGTAACCTTCTGCATGAGGTATTGGGAAGGAGATGTGTTGTAGCACATGGAGAAGTGGGATCTTTGACCTAAGGGGGTGACTTTTGGCTGTCTTTGCATTGCCAATGAGACTGTGGCTTCCCTAACAATGGCAGGACACCACAGGTTTGAAGGTTGATTCTGTGAAAAATTCAAAAGAACATAAGGTTACAAAGTGGAGGAATCTGTTCACCCCATTTGTCCAAAGAGGTCAGGTAGCAGCTTCTAATCCGGCCATTTCTTAAAGGAAGTCAGGGCATCTTGTTCAATTACATAATTTAGCATTAATGGTGGAGTCTGTGACAAACAGAAGAGCATTAGAAAGGTTACAATGGAGAGAAGGCCAGTTAGTAGCTTATTGATCCAATGATCGATTCAAACCATTTCTTGAAGGAAGCTGTCAGAAAAGATTTCTTTTCATTACAGTTTAGGGGTGAGTTTCCCGAAAACGATGCATCTTAGAGACTAGTGAGCAACTTTACGATGTATGTACGTAACGTCCGAGCTACTTTTTCGTGGGTTTCCCAAAACCCCTCTTAATCGATCATTTAACGAGCGAGTATAAAGTACTTCTTTGTTAACCCCGCCCCTGAAGTCGCTTAGCAAAAAGCATCACAAGTCAATTGACAAACAATCAATTGACAATACTTTCATTATATGGTGTCGGTTTTGGTCCTTCAGTGTGATGAAATAAAGTTGTGAAAAGGAATATGAAGTAAACATGACATCATAATTTAACAACCATTTAAGCGAAAGTGTATAGATAGGCACAAAATGGGAACCTTATTGTTTCTAAGAGAAAATAAAATAAATGACTGACATGCCGTAAAAGAAAACCAAGTTTAACTGTGTGGACAGTGTATGCGTCCTGCACGACATCTTTGATTTAAACCAGTATTTTTTGTCACGCTGCCATGGTTAAGAATCACAGTGTTTCATGAGAAAATACTGTTGTTATTTAAAGTTGTTGGGTGTGTTGGAACTCCATTTTAATTGGTCTTATTAACATGACATCTGGAAAAATTAACTGCTAAGCTTGGCACGTGTCACTCAACAAATACATGACCTATAATCAAATTTAAAAACAAGTAGGTCTAAGCTTTACCGTCAACAATCAAGACAGAACATAAAACGGCATTCGAACTTAAAATATTGTATCGACTGCGGGTTTCGGTACAGAATGGAGCAGGCGTGGGACTCAGGGAATGGGGTTGAACAACACATTTAATAACTCGAATCGGGAAAGGTACACACAAAGGGACAGGGGTTACAGCGCTGCACCTACACTAACATACACACACACGAAGGGAAGAGACTGTATCCCAGCCTCCGTCCCACTATATACAGTCCGGTAGTCCCAAGGTGCTGTTCTCAGCCTGCCCTGCGTGGTGCTACATTGTAATACATGTTACATGTTTCACATTCTTTATGGAATTTAAATACAATTTAAACTCCACCCCAAAAGTACTAAAAGAGGGAGTATTATTAAAACATTTGACTTATGAATATGAAATTTACCCAAGATGACTAATAAATTCATTACTGTATAAATAAATGTTCTTTTTTCGAATTTCCTCTTACATAGTACAACAAAATATCAAAATCCTTAATATAAAATCTTAGTATTCTATATTTCCAGAGAATTCCCATGACGTGAATTGAATGTGCTCTGTCTAGCGATCTCTGTCGCTAAGGTTGGCGCAAGAGGTAGCCTGTTTAAGAAGCACTTAGTGATTAACGAGTGGGTCGGAGAGCAAGTAGATTACGAAGGATTTAACGTTCTACTTTAGTTACAATAGGTTTTGGGAAACACTCATAAATTAACGATCGATTTTAAGAGCAAGTTTACGATGTTCTTAGCGCTACAATGCTTTTGGGAAACTCACCCCAGCTCTACAATAGCTCATCATTGTCTTATTTGCACCAATTTAACAAATTTAAGTGCTGGCCCAATAAAAGTGACATACTGTATAGTACAGTAGTAACACCTGCAGACACAGCTGAGGCAGTGTGTCTCAGCTGCCATAGCCATATCAACCTGCAACTCGCAACTGGCAGCCCACTGAAGTTAAGCAGGTGTGAGCCTGGTCAGTACCTGGATGGGAGACCTCCTGGGAAAAACTAAGGTTGCTGCTGTTAGTGGGGCCTGCAGGGGGTGCTCACCCTGCGGTCCCTGTGGGTCCTAATGCCCTAGTATAGTGATGGGAACACTATACTGTAAACAGGCACTATCCTTTTGATGAGATGTAAAACCGAGGTCCTGACTCTCTGTGGTCATTCAAAATCCCAGGGCATTTTTTAGAAAAGAGTAGGGGTGTAACCCTGGTGTCCTGGCCAAATTTATCATTGGCCCTTACCAATCATGGTCTCCTAATAATCCCCCTCTATGAATTGGCTTCATTACTCTGCTCTCCTCCCCACTGATAACTGATGTGTGATGAGTGTTCTGGCACACTATGGCTGCTGTCGCATCATCCAGGTGGATGCTGCACATTGGTGTTGGTGGAGGGGAGCCCCCATTACCTGTAAAGTGCTCTTAGTGGATTGTCCAGAAAAGCACTATATAAGTGTAAACAATTATTATTATTATAATTATATTAACAGGTTAAATGGCTTCTGGGTAAATAAAGTCCTAAAAAAATTTTCGCATTGCGTTGTTATGTTTTTTTTTTTTGCTGGGTGTTCCAACTTTTTACCAACTTTTACAATCTATTGTCCTTTTTGGATTGTCCTTTTTGTTTTCCATGTAGGCTCTGGGTTGCTGCAAACTTCACACCTAGAAACCCTTTTCTTATGAAGGATGGGTCAAAGTTTTTATTTAATCTGGGCCTAATAACACCGAATTTGTGTACCGCTGAGGATTGTGTGACAGTTATTTGTCATCTATCTGAAACAAGCTTGTTATTCCTGTAGTGAGGAAACAATGTTAATTTTTCTGTTTCAGCTGCAGTATCAACCTTTCTCCTGTCCAGCTGCAGCTCCTACAGTACATGACAGAGTGTCTTCAGGACACACTGCTCACTATCCCTTTAGGCCTCTTTCTCAAGGTGACTATCAGCATGGCTCTTCTGACCATCTCAGCTCTACTCTGCCTGGCATTCAGTCTCAGTGGAGTGAAGGGTAATACCTACTGTATGACTCAATCTTGTCCCAGAGGAAAGAATAGTATCACCACCAGTAATAAAAAACGAAATGCCCTCAGCACAGCTGAAGGTGCTTAATTGTACCATCTTAGTTTATTATACAATATGTGCAATGACAATTTAGTGTACTGTAAATATGATTCCAATTCACAGAAGTTATTTTTCTCTGAAGAGAAGGAGAACTACTCTATTTTAGGCAAAGTTAAAGTATATGAAGTCAATAGCTAGGAAATGTAAAAGCATTGGAATGAAACATCAATTTATATACTTATGACAAATAAGGAGTAAAACAGAATAATTAATATTTAACTTTTTAATAACAGAATTACCACCTAATGTAAAAGATATACCAAGAATAGGCCTGAGCAGTTGGTATAATTTTTTAAGTGCCTGATCTTTTCATTCTGTGAAACAGCTCTGGAGGAAGAGTAATAAATCAGAGGCAAGCAAATAAGCAAATATTTATTAATACTGTCTATAACACAGAGCTAAACCAGCAGTATACAGCATCATTCTGCAACTTACAACTTGCAACCCACTGAAAGCTAAGCAGGAGTGAGCCTCTCTAGTACCTGGATGGGAAACCTCCTGGGAAAGTGAAGGTTGCTGGTGGAAGAGGTGTTTGGGGACAGTAGGAAGTTGTCTGTGTGTGTCCTGATGCTCCACTATAGTGATGGAAACACTATACTGTAAAAAAGACATCTGTGGGTAAGATGTAAAACCCAGATCCTCAATTTTGTTGAGTTAATTTCAAATAGCGTTAACATATTGTATGCCATTCAAACAGCATAAGAACACAATTTATAAGTCTGCTTTCTGGGAAATGTTAAGTTTTGCTTTAGATTCCGCATGTACCCAGGGTGTTTTTTCAAAAAGAGTAAGGGTGTTAACCCAGATATCCTGGCCAAATTTCTTCCTGGCCTTTAGCAATCATGTCCTCCTAATAATCACCATCTATGAATTGGCTTCATTACTCTTTTCCCCTCCCCACTGAAAGTTGATGTGTAGTGAGTGTACTGGCACAATTTGCCTGATGGAGGTGAGTCCCCTTTTCCTATTAGCTCTATGAATGTAGTGTCCAAAACTAGAACTGCAGTAAATAGCTGGCACTCAGACTATTCTACTAGACTACTAAAATCAGACTATTTATAGATTAAGGAGAGGTTTATAGGTGTCCACAGCTACCACTAAAGTTTTTTTTCCTTTGTCTGGCTGATTGCCAATCAAGTGAAGATAAAATAAACCGTTATCTGACTGTTATCAGTTTGGCTGCAACAGCTAGCTTTTTACAGCCTAGTACACTATAAATAGTCTGCCTCTAACTCAATAATAATAATGATATTCATTGTTTTCATAATTCATTCCTAATTTTATGTTTTATTTAAGCTAAGAAAACCACTTTAGGACTTGGCTTTCAAGTAATTGATGCAGAATGTTTTGTCTTTGATCTATTTCTTTCATATTTAGACAAAGTAGTAGTTATAATAGAGAAGCACTAGAAAAAAAGTATTGATTCCCACATGTGATACAACATGAAAGATTTGACTTTTGAAGAAAGAAAATGAAATATGTTTCTTGCTTTCTTT